>NC_133286.1:5140653-5283655 GCF_005239225.2 Populus alba | reverse complement strand
ACTTGAATCTAAAGATGATGGGGTTACAAAAATTACACTGGGAAAGCTCGTGCCTTGTACATACAAATGTATGCCATATGCCAATCACCTAAAGATCAAAGGATAGAAATACTTAGAAAAGGAATAATAAAAACAGTTTTTTTCTTTATGAATAGAATGGCAGTTGCTAACAGGAATGTCACAAGGAAAATAAGCAAGAAAAAGTATGGCAAATTTTCCCACCACATAAGATCATTTCATTCAGGCTAGCTTACCTCCTCCAGAGAGCTTAGTTATGTCTTCCTCTCGTTGTGGAATAGGATTATCATCATCATACTCAATCCATTTCCCTGGGATGAACATTGAGTACGCATCAGTTGAAAAATTGGGGTTGATCCAAATACACCGACAAACTTGACAGAGAACTTACCACTTTCTTGCTTGACCCATGCAACATAATGCCCTGAATCAGCACTCCTTCCCTTATGGGTAAGCACAGCAACCAAATCATATATTCCAGTTAATTGTGATTCTTTGCCTGAAGAACCACCTGGGGCATAAAGCAAGAACATTAAAGAGCATGAACTTTCATGGGAGGCACCAGCAGTGCAACCTCAAGTATTAGAACATGAAACTGTGTGCGAATGGGAAGACAACTTTGGGAGAGGAAAGTAGCAAAAAACGAAAAAAGTCATTTACACCTTAATTTGATGAATATAATCAGTTTCCTGTATATTTAGCATCTCCAAAAAAAACATGCAGTGTTGGTAGAATTAACTTTGAAAAATTAAATACAATGAAGGCTGCTAAATCCTCTTATATGCACAATAAGGCATCACTGGGCCCTAAGTCTTTCACAAAATCCAGGAAGCACACCCAGAGACAACAGTAACACACATTATCAATTCAAAACTGCCAAGAAACAGTCCCTTGGAAGTCAAACACAAAGCATCTACAGGAGACCCTCAATATAAAAAAATCAAAATACCAAAAAGAGAAGCTTCAATCATGAGCAGGAGAAATTTATAAGTTTTTACCTTCTCCAGAGGTAGAATTTGATGATTTTACACTCTCATTTGATGGTCCCTAAACAGGAAAAAAAAAAAAAGGGTAAGATATACCAAGCATATTCATTGGGCTTATCTATTCATATATGCATTCGAATCTCAAGCATCTACCAACCTCCACATCAGTCATCTTGGCATCATTGTCCTTTGAGCTAGAGCTCTTCACCTTGGCTTTCAAACCAGCCTTTTTACCCTCCTCATCTCTTAAAATCTGTATTATGAGATGTTAAGAACAATCATAACCATCACCTAAACTTATGCACCCTTAGATACTTGCTGAACTCCACCAAAACAAAAGGCTAAAATATACCTGGCGAGGTGCTTCTAATTTTTGCGAAGATCATCTGAGCAAAAATCGTATACATCCAGTTGCAATGGGTAATCCACTTTCTAAGAAAGACAGTTATTTTAAAAAGGATATATCAACATGAATATTAAAAAACTACAGCTTTTACTATTTTTTTTTGGGCAAGCAGAGCATTCAATCCCTTAAATTAAACAAGCTTTTTCACAACCACAGAAAGAGAACAGAACTTTTGAAGTCACTTCTCATGGGTAACAGAAAGAAGAAAAGAAACAACTATTACCCGTAAAATCTTAGCCTTTTGATTTGATTCCCTCTTCCAGAAAAAACGAACAAACTGAAACAGTTAGGTACCTAGAAATCAAATATGTGCAGTCAGAAATTCATTCTTTTAAGAGGAAATTTTTACAATGAGTAGGAAGATCCCCATATTACTTGGATCCTGTGATTGAGATTCAAATGGTTGTAACTTGTAAATTCAAAAAGTAATAAAAAGGGAAATCAGAATGTAGAGAAAGCCAGGAATGTTGTTACCTTGGCAAGGCATTAATACAGGACTCTTTCAGGTAAATTGCACTACGGCCCAAGGAAGGAGAAGCCTTCTCCAATTCAGACTTCAAACCCTATAAACAGTAAGATTTATGATAACATAATTATCAAGTAATTTCAAACCATGCACACATGCACGCACAAAAAAAATGCATGTACAATGAAACACAAATTATTTATACATTGCAGAGTAGAAAGTGATAGGTAGTTAATCTAGTGATGCTATAAAATACAACGGACCAAGTGGTGAAATTGGCTCAGAACAGAAAGCAAGTTTTATGAAAAGAACCAGAGAAATCAGCTATATTAGCTGCATTTATACGTTCGCTACTAGCTTTGGAATCATTAGCCACTGGTTGATAAAAAGCATTTCCATTTATTTTTATTTAAGCATCTAAATAAAAGTCCATTGTAAGAATTGTTAGACAGCCATTATAAGAGTTCTACCAATTATTTTAAAATTTACAAAGATCTCAATTATCAAGAACCTAGTGCTTCCAAATGGTTGCATTGTCTACTAAAATCCAATTATTTTTACTTTCAGATGATAAGCCATCCATCATAATCACGAAAAATTCCTCAACAATAAGGTTATACAACTACAAATGCAAGCACAAACAATGGCTATGAAGCTTTTGTGGCCACTTTGGTGTGTGATCATGTGGGATGCACAAGAAAAAACCACATAGCCAACCCAACTAGTTTGGGATTGAGGCTTGGTCGTTGTTGTATTATATTTTCCATGGTGGGAGACTGGAACTAAAATGTTATAAATCATCTATGGAAGACAAACCTTAGTTAGGGACCAGAAGATTGGCATGCAGAAATGATGCGAGAGAACTGAAAAGGCAATTGCCTAAACTTGAGAAGGTACTGTTGTTATTTATCAATAAGTAGAATCTTCTATAGTCATACCCTCCAACACATGGACAATTACCATTTAATGTTATAACAGTTCCCAATAAAGTAATGTTATAGTTGGTAAAGACAAGTAGCAAGGATGAAGCAAGAAATTTTGCTTGAATTACAGGATTAAGATATCAATAATTTAACATTTCAAGCTTGTTTTTGCTGCTCATTTTGTAAGACTATATATAAGTGTTCTTCTTCCAAAGACAGAATTATTTTATCTTTTGAAAAATATTTTTGAAGAATAGTAATATTCAATTATAAGTTTTCATGCCATTATGAGCACATGCATTTGGCTTCTACAGTTGATTCAATTTAAATAGGATGAAATATTGTATTTAACTCAGATCTTTCAATTGTTGAATTTCTTTTTTCTTTTTCTGGGTACATATGATCAGGGGTAAAACGAGTTGCTTAAAGTTTGGGGGGATGGCTCTACACTTGCATTTGGGTCTGTTCAATTGAGATACAAATAAGTGGAATCAAATTCATTGTGCAAAAGCATCCATAAGAGACAAATGATTATCAAGATCTAGTCAAGTGCAAGCACAAGCCAGCCTACTGCAAAGGAATGCATAAATCATTCAGCACACTAAAATCAAGTAAAAGGAAAAGAATGGAATCTTGATAAAAGAATAATTAGCAAATCTTACATGCTTCAGTCCTTCATGCAAATGGTTCACCTCTTGAGATATGTGGCACTTCAGTGAGTAAACTGATTCTGTCTCTGAGCTTTCTTCACCACTTTCTTGGCAATGTACCCTAGCAACCCAATATTACATACAGAATTTGTCAAAAGTTGTTGTCCTTGGCAAAATGGAAACACTCATAATCATTTAATAAACATCAACAGCAATCCAACAGTAAATAGAAGATTAGAAATTATAATACTAATTCTTTTGCTTCATGTAACATTAGCTATAATCCAACTGCTAAGGAAAAATAGTTGAAGATATCCACCTGCTTACAAGTTCAATGCCAAAAAGTTCCTTAGTTGTATCTGGATTTTGACTGCCAAGTTAGAAGAGTAAATCAATAAGTTGAATATCATTGGCAGGAAGCTAGAATTCGGAATAAGCAACAATATCTAAGCCAATAAGTTCTACATAGGACATTATACTTTAGCAAAAAACAATCTCCAATGAAAGTTTTAGCCATAATCCAAAACTGCAATGGAGTAAAAGTTTTGAGGACATCAATTATATAGCAATGCATGCTTCTATGGTCTATGAAGCTGACTCAACCAATACATTGTGCATAAACACAAACCAAACTACCTGGGACTCGGTTGATCTAAGTGACTGTGAGAGGGTGTATAAAAGCTGTGTCCAACATTCTTCAGCATCCTGTACATCTCAAAATGTATAGACCAATATTACAACAAATTATATTAATACAACTGCTATGACAAGCATATTAATTTTTTGAAAAAACCTGCTGCATGTAGACTCCATTATGCAACTGGCCAAATTGTGGATACTTTTTGCGCAATACCTGCAAAAGTAAATGGGAAGAGTAAAATGTGGTATTCCATTTTCCCCTATTTCCAAACAATCAAAGTGCAATAATACAGCAAACTACTGTATATTCAAGGTATGCCAAAATTCAAATATAGGCTTATTATGGTAAATGTCAATTGACAGACTGCAAAACTGAAAACCTAATTATGACAATAATGTGTAAGAATTTGCAACATTACAGGCAAATAGTTTTGTATGCCATTAGGAACTAAAACCTAGGCATGTCTATACTGTGTAAAAGAATTTTACAGAATTCACCAAAGAGGAAGATTTTTGCACGACATTAAGCATGGAATGGCTAATGTGAAAGTCCTAATCGATCAATGAGATCAACAATAACATCCATAAATCAGTGTTCTTTGACTCTAAAAACATGCTAGTATCTGGAATACATTTCTTCAGCACAAATTAGTAAAACTTCACATACATGACAACTTGTTAGGAAACTAAATGTGTAAGAGTTTGCGACATTACAGATAAATAGTTTTGTATGCCATTAGGAACTAAACTTAAGCATGCCAATACTGTGTAAAAGCATTTTACAGAATTCACCAAAGAGGAAGATTTTTTGCACGACATTAAGCATGGAATGGCTAATGTGAAAGTCCTGATCAATAAGATCAACATTAACATCCATAAATCAGTGTTCTTTGCTGCTACAACATGCTAGTATCTAGAATACATTTCTTCAGCTCAAACTAGTAAGACTTCACATATGTGAGAGCTTGTTACATGATAATATGTTTAAAAAGGAGCATCCAACATTTATTAGTAGGAGTTTATCCCAATTATATTGCTAAAAGATTCCCAAATAGCACATATCAAAAAATGCTGCAAATAAGGCAGGAGCAGAGCACAAACCATCCAGAACTGCATAGGTGCCACAGGCTTGACACTTTTATCGAGCTCATTAAATAGTTCTCGAGTTGCAGCTGTCAGCATATGAGATGTCTGATCCAGATCACTGCTTTTTTGAGATGGATAGCTGACCAAATTTCACATTGATAACAGTTTTTCAGTAAAAAAATGTGCACTTTTGATCTGCAACTTGAAACTAGTTTCTGAGACATTCAAAAAGTTAGAAAATTCACTTGGATAAAGCAGACTTCAACTCTGGAACAGAATGCAAGCATTGTACTGTCGAGTTCATGTAGCAAGTGTTCCCTAGATTAAAGAGGCCAGCAGTGTGGCCCTATCAGCAGAAACAAATTTAGCAAAAATACTAGCATTAGAGTGAAACAAGAATATTACATGAGAAAAAATATCATTAAAATAAAAACAAAAGTTTTTCACAGTAAACTTAAAGTCCATGAAATGGAAAGCACTACTTTTAAACTGCACAACTTCAAAGATATAAGGTCACAAATCGAAAAACATGCACAGCAAAAAAGCATTGATGAGAAATATCTGGTGACATAAAAATGAGGGAAGAAAGAAAATAAATATACATTACTAGATATCCACTGGTCATTGCATGATCCAGTGTTTCACTTTTCCTTTCAACCAGGATAATGGCAATCAAACTGAAAGTCAATCAAAGGTTTGTACAGGATGCATAAACAAGGGTCATAAATTCTATGCTTTATCCATTGGATGAAAATGGACCTTGCAAACACAGAGGCAATGAAAATGGACATGCTAATCACAATAAAAGCCATAGCCTTCCTATAAGGATTATCTGTGTGCATGTGCCATTGATGAATGAATTTACAGGCATATTCCAAATAAGATATGAGCCCTATTCTGGTCATTAATCTCTCCTCTCTTTTTTTCTTTTCTTTTTGTTGATATTACTTCAGAGCAGCTAGAAGATCTTTTCTGCATTGCCATCCTCTCCACTTTCACTTTTCCCTGTTCTTTGGTAAGAAACACTGCAACTTACACAGTTTGGTAGCAAATCAAAAGCACAGCATATGATTAGTATAAAGCCACACTTATAAATACTGGCTTGGGAATGGAGATGAAGCATTCAGCTAGGCCAAGCCTAGCCAAAGGTGCAAACAGTAAACCATTGCTTTTCTTGGACCATGTAAGCATGGCTTAATTAGTCATTTATCAGTCAAGGCTCAGCTCGTGCAGCAATTATCTGCTTGCTTGGAATTATCACAAGTCTCAAAGAAAGAAACAACAACAGATTGAATTTTAGGATGAATAGGCCTGGTAAGAATATTAGAATAAGCAAGTTCTTCATGTCCAATAAATAATTACTATTAAGAAGAGCTTTAAAAGGAAATGCAGACAGGTCCATGTCACATTTCAGTGGATCCTACAATCCAGGAGCTTGTTTAATACCACAGAATAAAGGAGAGAACAAAGGAGAAGGTAGAAACAATTGGAGAAAAGAATGAACATCTGTGCTTAATTAGTATGTGCAGTAAGTATCTCTATAATCAACCACTAGTATGAAAGGCTCATATTGACTTCAGAACCTAATCATTTGGAAGCTGTTTCATCAACCTCCCTTAAGTTATCCAAAAAAAATAAAAGAAAGAAACAAAAAAGAAAAATTATTAATGCCTTAAAAGGTGAAAGTTAATAATTTTCATTTGTCAGCAGTATATAAATTCTGATATGTCAATTTTCTACATCAATTAGCAGGTTGTATGTGAAGTAGCATGCCATGAATTCACAAGTCATGTGGAGAAGAAGAGGGTTGGAGAAAAATACCAGAGCAACAACTTGTTCTTCTTCTGGAAGATCTTCCATAAAAACAGGGCCTTTCTCTGGGGCCTTCACAATCTCATCAGCAGTGCCCATCATCATCATTTTTTGTCCCTAGAAAAATGTTTAAGTAGATACAACATTATTTACATCATGTTACACAAGAATAAGAGTTGTGTAGTTGCGAAATAGTCATAAGGACCCTTACCTCCTTCACTCCTAACGTTGCCCAATCAGCATCATCCTGCATTGTTAATCAATGAAGTTAAAGCAGGTACTGTTAAAGTTTATCAAAAGACAACAGATTCCTAATAACACCTACAACGTGGCCATTGAAATGCCATGAACCACGTAGACCACAAAGTGACCATTAAAATGTCATGAACCACATAGACCACAATAAGCAATTAATTAACATATTCTGGTACATTTAGAAGAACATCTATTTACCTTCAACAAACCACCCTTAACCATGATCTTCTGCCTCTCAGGGGGCACTCCAGTCAAATCATACAGCTGGCATTTGAAAACATAAGGGGGCTGGCTTGTGTCAATTTCCACTTTTGGAAACACCTCCTTTAGCCATTTTACACTCACTGAGCCAATTCATTGAAAAACAAATGAAAATGATAGCAGAAAAGGTACAGCTCAGATTTTGCACTGAACTTGAGACATTCTACAGATGAATTTAGACACAGGAAATCAAAGTGCACATTGTAACCATAATTAACATTCAAAACCTGGAACCCCAAATGAATTGAATGTTTGCTAAGTCTCGATCTCAAGCTACTTGAAGTTTGCTAAGTGGGTCCTTCTCTTGCATTTTCTTTTGTTTAAAAATCCAAAATTTCTATAAGTTTCTTCTAGTTTGAACCTCAAATTTTTCAACAATCCTACAGCCAGTTTTCTGGCACCTTTCCACAACAAACCCTAATCACTTATTAACAATGTAACCCAGAAAATAATCAATTATTAAAAAGAGTTTCAAGATTCTCACAAATTGGCAAAAAAAAAATTACTTGATTGCTTTAATCAATTTATAGCTATCTTAGATATTCTTTGTTTCTCTCTACACAAAAATCATAAGACTAATACAGTCATAATTAGAACACAATAACAAAACGACCCAGATAATAAATGACTAAGTTTTACAAATCTTCATCAACAAAACCCGATATTCAGCAATAACCCACTTCATAAAATTCAAAAATAAACCCTCCGAAAAAATTTTAAAAAAATAAAAAATCGAAGCTTTGCAATGATGAGTTTTTTGAACAAAATACCTGTCAACATGGTTGATGGGTTTTCGATGGTGTTTACTTTTTCAAATTTTTCTTTTATTTTCGAGTTTGCTTGAGCAGAAGGACACCTCTCAGCTTCGTGAATTTTAAGGGTTTCATTTCTTGGATTTACTTGCTTGTTTTGCTTTTAGGAAGGAGATTTCGGGTCTGGATTCAAATCCGGGTTTCATTTCGGTCCAAATTCACTTTAGGTCCAAACTAGATCATTAAACAGTCCTGCATTACGTGTCAAATTAATTTTTTCAATATAAAAAAGTGTACAAACATTATCAATTTGTTTTCTAATAAAATATAATTATTAAATTAAAATATAATTTAATATATATTGGATAATATTTAATATGAATCTCATAAATATAAATATTTAAAAATTAACAATTAATTACTTCTCAAAAAACTAAATTCATACTTTAAAATGTGACATAATAATAACTTATACTGAAACATTAAAATTATAAGTAATCAAAAAAATTATCACTCGATACCTATAAAAATATATGAATAAATAATATAAAATGTCCAAGAATCTTGATTAATTCTTTGATAAATTGAGATTAATTCTTCGATAAATTATAGTAATTCAATAAAAAAAACAAAAAAAATAAGCAAAATCTCATTCATACAATAATAATTGTTGGAACAAAAAATGTCTTTAAAAAGCAATAAATATAAAATAAATAATTTTATTTATAATAGGAAAAAATATCTTAAACAATACTAGAAAAATAAAAAAAATATATAAATAAAATAGAAAAAAATCATAAATCACTTAAGAAACCAATTTAATTCTCGCTTAATAGCTTGTAAATCTTATCGCATGGCCTTCTAAATATTCAATTGACTTGATATTTTTAACCCAATACAAAGCAAGATCTTTGGAATCTTCTGGTACAATTTCAACTCGATCCAACAGTTAGATAAAAATAAAATTATGTATTAGAAAAAATAAGTCTTTAATTGTCGACATTAATTAGTTTATAGAGTAGATAAATCAAACCTTCTTGTATATAAATTAAATTGAATAAGGTCTTATCATCACTTATTAAAGATATAGCTTTTTTGAAATTCATCTTAACTCAAATACTCTGAATAAGCTCATTAAATGCATCTTTAAGCTTCTTTATCCTTGATTTTTTCATTAGTCCATCGAAAAATTCTGAGAGATCATTTAGTATAATTTGGATCGCATCATCCCCTCTCTTCTCAAAAGAACTCAATCTCGAATCATCACTTACATCAAACAAAGAGAGATCAAAGACATTAAAATGAGAATTAACATTATACTTACATGGTTTACCTATTTTATAGGCATTGTCATTAATTCTTTTAAAGATTTAGAACGGATCATCTCCTCTTAGTATGAACTTAGATCTCCTATGTTCAGGAAATATTTTCTTGTGTATATGCACCTAAACTTAATCATCTGGTTCAAAGATAACCATTTTTTCACCCTTTCTTTTAATCTATATTGCTTATTATTTTTCTTTTTCTTTTTCTTTTGTATGTTCCACCCTACATTCTCATAGAGAGCTTTCATTGCCTGTGTTTTTCTATTTCCATCAAAACTAACATTTTCATCAACAAGTAAATGAATCAAATCCAAAATATTTAAAGGATTAAAGTCATAAACAATTTTTAAAGTTGAATAATTAGTAGTAGAATGCATATTTTTATTATATGTAAATTCAACAACTGACAAGCAATCTTTCCAGTTTTTTCAAATTCTTTTGAATGATAGTTCTTAACATTGTAATTAAAGTTATATTAACTATTTTAGTTTAATCATCTATTTGTGGATGAAAAATAATAAAAAATTATAATTTTATTATCAACTTACCCTATAAAATCTCCAAAAAATCATTAAGAAATTTAACATCATGATTAGAAACAATGCTTATAAAATCCTTATAAATATGAAACTTAATATCACCATCTATTTATAGATTCTCTCTCAATTGAAATCCTATTTTTCTCCATTTTGTCCAAATCTTTTCTTTTAGTGCTCTTATTATTTTCACTCTTCTGAGTCATATATAATTTATTCCTTCCTATTATTATTTTCACTATTCCCCACATTCATTCACCCATTAAAGTTTATAAGGTCTTTTATGCTTAATGTTCATGATTGATTTTTTAACAAGTGTAGCACTAACAACATTAGTGCAACTCCTACTATCAATAATCATATTACTTATCTTATTACTTATATGGCATATAGTATGGAAAATGTTCTTCTTATATTGCTCCATATCATCATCCTTGATCTAGACATTAAGTGATCTCCTAATCATCAAATCCTCACCATCAATTGGATACTCAACAGTCAATAATGCTCAAATAGTGGCATCTTGTCCTTCTTTGATGTGTCATTTTATGATTCAATCTCCCTATGTTATTTCATAATTATAATCCTTTTATTTGTACATTATGAAGTTATATGTCCATTACTCAAACACTTGAAACACTTATTATTATATTTATAATTAGTTTGAGTTTTGAGTTTACCTTGGACAATAATGGTCCAATCCTTCTTTACAGTTTTAGGTGGTTTGACTTTGTTCTTCATTGTATTCAGCTTTGATGAGGATATCCCTTTTCTCTTATAATTCAACTTTCAAGTTGAAAAAAGAACCAAATTACCTCCTTGGTATATATTACCTTTTTCTTTTTAACTATTTCTCTACCTAAATAGCCATATGAACCATATGTTCTAACTCAATATAATATTGTAATTCAACTACATTAGTTATCTCTCTATTTAAACTTTTTTAGAACCTTGCCATTATAGCCTTTCTATCATCTACAACATTACCTCTAATCATGATAATTTTCATCTCCTTATGATAATCCCCCACACTCTTCAACCCTTGAGTTAAACTGTACAATCTCTAAAATAATTTTCTATAATAATAATATCTATGAATAAACCTCTTTCTCATGATTGATTTCATTTCATCCCAAGTCTCTTTGGATCTTTCTTCATTTCTTCTCCCACCTAAACCAATTTGATCCCATCAAATAATAGCATAGTCAGAGGGTCATTATAAAAGCTATCTTAGTTTTGGTTTTTATGGGTTGTGTACTATTTATGAAAATAATTAGATCAACTCTTTAGAGACACATTGCCAAAAGACATGTTTTTTTTATTAAATGAGTGTATTTTTTTTCTTTATAGTTGATAATGAGTAGACCAAGTTTGACCAGGATAGTGTATTTGGGGTAACAATTGGATTTAGGTGCATTTGATTGTAACAATTGGATTCTTATATAACAACCATGTCTAGGGTTCAGTCATCATAGATTAAAACCTATAAAACCCTATATAAAGGTGTTGACTTGTGGATTCAGGGGGTATAAGCTTGTTCGAGGGTATTGTCTTTGTGAATTCAAAGATATAAGTCATGTATAGAGTTGTTATTCAAACAAATATTTGTGTAACCCATCATTGACAAATTAGTTAACTAATCGTTAATTCCCTAATCAATTATGATATATGTTATTTGTTTTTTATTTTCAAATAAGGAGAAATTATAGTTAGGAACTTAATCTTAAGAGGATGTAAATAGTAACCTCATAAAACTAAACTATGTGTAGGTTTAATATGATCCATGCAAGGGTTGAATAATTAAATTCAGATTTCGGTGTAATGATTTATATTTTCTAGTTTTACTTTAATAAACATAACTCTCAATCTATCGACTAGATAAGGCTGGAATCTGACCATAAGTTTCTAGAGATATTTTTTTATGTTAGGTTAAAATTTCATGTCAACAAAGTTAAGAAAGGCATTGTAGTATAGGTTAGAAGGTGTAATACATGTTTTGTTATTTATTGCTTTTTGACTTATGGATTTCTTATTTGGAAATAGTTATTTTCTTAATAATACAAGGATATTCAACAACTTATTTGGGGGAGTTTTCTAGTCCTGCCAAGGGATTAATAAGGGCAGCAACCTTCCTTACATTGAGAGGATTATTTAAAACAACAATTAGATTTTCTCAGCTAAGGAAGGAAACAAAAGGGCAATAATAATTTTAGATTTGATTCTTATAGCTTATATAGGATTTCTAAAGGGAAACAATTGTTATCCTCGCCTTTCTAGGATTTGATTTCAGCTATAAAACTATTTAAGCTAGGGAATTTCTATTATTTTAGGTTATTTTATTCTTATAGGTGTGGCAACTTTGGTATAAGGGTCGAACTTGTATATTTTTATTGTTTTAACAGTTTTTGGGTTTATTTAATTTATTTTGGATTTAATTGTAAGTGCATCCACATCAACCCACAAGTTTTGGGTCCATTAGTCATTATTTAAGGTTTATTATGTATTTTAGGCTCTAGTTTTAGTAGTATTTTGTTTTAGGCTCTAATGGGTTGTTTGTTAAGTTTATTTAAGTTGTTTATTGCTATTAGATTTTGGCAACCATGAATTATTGAATAAAATTGGCATTTTGCTTGGATCAACATGTTTTTCTTTAAATAAAGAATAATCAAATTTATCAAAGTATAACTAATTTTATGGCATTCTTTTTATACTTTAGGTTCCTGATTTTTTATGATCAATGAGATCAAGTCAATTCAAATATTTTTAGTTTTCTTGTATAATGTTATCTGTGGGTCGAGGTTCTATCTCAAATCTAGTTTTAACTGTCTAGGATTATGTCAATCTTACTTATGTGTTTCTAGATCTTTATATTCATGGGATTCACACCAAGATCTTTTAAGATTTTAAATCTCAAGAAAGGAAAGAAAGTGTTTTCATTTGTTCAAATGGATTTCATATTTTTATTGACAAAAGAGTTATGTCTAGTTATATAGACTTGCATTTAGCTTCCCTTCATAAGATAATTTAGTTAATTATGTTAGTTAAGAGTTTAAGTGTTGAACTTTTGTTAATTTAAGTGCTAAGTGTTGAACTTTAATATTAATGCAGATTTAATGGAGTTCTAGATGAGGAACGACTGCATTGAAGATTTTTCTTGGTTAAGCTGGGGCTAAATAACCTTAAAGGTATAAGAAATGAGGAGCTATTTTTTTACGTCTCACAAGAATATTTAACGTTTCTCTTTTTTTAAAAAGTATCCATTATAAATAAGTATATTGCATTTTTATGTCTAGAAATTATTTTTAGACCCTGCTTAAATGGAGTTATGGATTTAATATAGGTGTCATGTGTTACTTGTGCATTGAATAATAATTACATATGTTTCATAATATCTAGATGATTGATCTTCATTTCCATATCTTGGTACTAATTTTCCTTCAACTGTATGGGTTTTTGTTTTCAATATCTTTGTTGATTGCCAAAAGCAAACCTGGAAAAATATAAAGGGTAGTTAATGCTCCTTATTTATGTATTGGAATTTTTTTTTTCATTTGCTTAAGAGTCATGCAAATTGTATTACAAGAGCTAAATATCTGCATTATCTTCAAAATGTTAGTTCAATACAGTTTGAGAAAATGATACTTTCACAAGTGTTGGTTTTGATTTGTATCATATAATTAATTATCCTAAACAAACAAGAAAATTAAATGGGAGGTAACTTTAGCAATCAATTTCTTATTTTATTTTGGATATTTAAAGGTGGCAACAAAGATTCTAGAGTTTGTAGGATGAAAATTATGTTCATGATATTATTTAAATTATGAAATTTATCTATCTTTATTTTATTTGATTATGTGCAACAACTTTAATTTATGTGTTAAATTTATTATTTTTATTATTTTATTTATGTTTAGGCATAATTAACTTACTTTGGATTTATTGTAAGTCGGCTAATTGCACACAAGTTTTAAGTCCATTAGGGTTATTAGTTGAACTATTATATAAGGTTTTGTAAGTTGAAATTTTAGCAGCCGTGGATTTATAAAATAAACTTGTGCTTTACATGATACAATAAATTTTCTTTGTTAGGACAAAGAACAAACTTGACTTATCAAAAATTAATTAGATTTGTGGCATCTTTTTTTATACTTTTTATTCGTGAATTTGTATTCATTGGGTATGGGTCTTATTTCAATAGTGTTGGTGTCCTAGGACAAATTTTCATTGTGTCGCACTTTTTTAGACCTATTTTGGTTTTCTAGAATTCATTGTTAATTTTGTTATGGGTTGCGTGACCATATAAACACGAGGTTTGCATCACTTGGTATCAAATTTAGGCTCCAAAATCATGATCATATCTTTTTGATTTTTTTTTTCTTTATGTTCCATAAGTTTGGTCAGCATTCTTTCTTTTGTGTTTTTAGCATCTAACTACCCAAAAAAGGCTTGTTTCATTCTGTTACTATCTATAACATATCAATAGTATAAAAACTAAAAAAGAGAGGAGGAATAAACATTGAAGTTTGTTTCAATTTTGTTGTGAAAATATAAAAAATAGAGAAACCAAATCATACCATATTGAGATCATTTTGAAATTGATATACTGTTTATTTGAGGTTAAATAGCATAATTTATTAAATTTAACAAAAACCATAACTTTTGTCAACATGGGTAATTTTTTCACTTTTGACACTTTATTGGCCAACCAAAGACATTTATGGGACTCAATGTATGTTTTTCCATACCATTGCAAAAGTCATGTCTTTTGTTGAAATTGGTATAATGATACCTTTACATCTTTGATGCCCTAAGGGCAAACCTAAAATACATGTTATGCCTTCTGTTATGTTTTTACATACCCAAGTAAACACCATAACTTTTATTGAAATTAATATTTTGGTAATTTTGCCTATTTGAAGCCTTATAGGCTAGCCTAAAATAACTTTTACAACTTTTTACTATTTTTTTACATACCTGAGCGAAAAAAGTATAACTTTTTTCAAAAGGGTTATTTTGGTAATTTTATGCATTTGACGCCCTATCAACCAACCTAAGAAACATTTTAGGGACTTACAATATATTTTTCATGCTTGAGCAAAAACCATAACTTTTGTCAACACACATTTATTTTGGTAGTTTTGTGTTTTTAATACCCTACCGGCCAACCTAAAGCACGTTCTAGATACCTTGCGATATGTTTTTGCATGTGTGTGTGAAAATCATAACTTTTGTCAAAATGGATATTTTGATAATTTTGTTATTTTGATGCTCTACATGCTAACCTGAGCCATGTTTTGGGGCCTAATGATATATTTTTTCATGCCCATGTGATAAAACCATAACTTGTGTTGAAATGGGTATTGTGGTAACTTTGTGCTTTGGATGATATACCGATAATGCAAAATTGTCCCTTATATTTCTAATTTGAGTTTCCAAAAAGGTTTGTAACTTATCCCAACAAGAACCTTGCCTTAAAGAACTAAATTATATATATTTGATCACCTTTACTCTATGCTTATATTGAGACACAAACAAGAAGTATAAGTCCAAGCGAAGTTGATCAATCATTTGAAGAATTTGCAAGTTCAATCAAGAACTTTGTATGGGAATCATTCAACCACATGAAAAAAAATAAGCACACAACATGAATGGTAAAAGAGGAAGGTTGTTCCTTTAATATAAAGTTGTTGGAGGCGAAAGAAAAAAAGCTTTAAGGTCATAGTAGGAGGCTTATAAACATTCATTGTACCTATTGGTGATTCAATGACAAATTATCTTGAAAAAAGAAAGAATGATATGATCCAATAAAGAGTTGAACAAGAAAACTCGGATTTCGAATGAAATTGCGCATATTATCTAGTTTTACATTATCAAGCATAACTCTAAACCCGACATCGAATTAAACTTTTTAAGCATGAGTTTTTAGACATATTTTTCTACATGCAATTAAAATTTTAAGTCAATCGGTGTTCTACAAGGCATCAAAATACAAGTAAGAAAATGCAATATGAATTTTGTTATTTGTTGTCTTTTAACTTATATACTTTCAATTTGTAAAGGATTCTTTTCTTAATGATAGGATATTCACTAGTTAATTTTGGGACTTTTGCTGATTTTTGTTTTGGATAGGGTAATTATATTAACTAAAAAGAAACAAAATAATAACAAAGGAGCAAACCCCATACAACTCGGAAAGGCGGACAAAACCCACCTAACCTAAAACAATAAACAAAAAAACAAAAAAAATACCCTGAAGAGAGGCTAAGAGGATATACCCTTAAAACCTAAACAAGAAACAAATCAACGAGAAATGAAAATATCATTAAAACATCCCCATGAAATATGAAGTCATCTATTAGTATCCGAAGAGGCCATATAACGAAGAAGATTAACTTTAAAAACAATACAATGAACAATATCTCTATAAACAATCAAATTGTTGTGAGGAGTCACACCATAGAGCTGAGCGTTCCTCTCCCTCCAATTATAGTGAATTCAAGTAGTTAATATCAATTTGGTTATCAAAGATCTTTTCTAAGAGTGGTAAGGATTCTTTCAATGTTCTAAAATCCTTTCAATACAAGGATTTTGGAGCTGATTTTTTTTTATTGAATAGTTTTATGCTAACAATCATAAATTTTTATTCAATCATTAGATCAAATTGAAATTTTACAAGACGTTTTCAAATGTCCTATTTTATATCTTCATAAAATTTTAGATTAATCGAACATCGAGAAGCCTTGCAATAGAAGATATTGTACGGGATTTATATTATTTTCCTAGTTAATTTAGAATTTTTTTCTCCAATTTTATTTATAACTCTTTTATATTTTTTTCCAAAATTGTTTATGTGGTTTTTCACCTATTATAAATGAGATTATTTATATTGTACTTAGTTTTTTAGCTTCCATCCATGATATTTTGAATAAACTTTTGTTTTGTATGATACTAGTAAACAAAGAATAATCAAACTTATCTTAGTATAACTGTCTTTGTGGCATTCTTCTTAATACTTCCCGTTCGCAAATTGGTATTCGTAGGGTGAGGATTCTTATTTCAATAATGATGGTGTCTGAAAATATAATTTTATTTTGTCACACTCCTATCAAACCTGATGCTTTGTCTTTTCAAGATTTACCTTTCTTGCATGTGAGTTGCATGGTCATGTGATCACAAGGTTTCACATCAAAAGCTAATTTTAATTTGACTTAATGGATCCAAACTTGATAAATAAACCTTAACACATTAAAAGTTTAAAATAACCAAAATAATAAAATAAAACATAACCCAAATAGCCCTGAAATGTTGCAACACTATGATAAACTAAAAGATAAATGAATAATAACCAAACTAATTAAAACAATTCTAAAGTCAAATTTATAATGTGCTAGCAAAATTGAAGCTCAACTTTCAAATGAATGGTTCCCCTTCTTCTTGATGAATTAGAAGGTCTACCATATATCAATAGAAAAGTCTAGATGTCTATTTTTCAATAGATAAAAATATCCTAAATAAATATGAAAAAATAATAAAAGAGTATTGATCTAAATAGAAAAAAAAAAATCATGATCAATTAGGAAAATAATGCAATTTTCACACAGTAACTTCCAAACTTTATTTCAAAACTTTTTTTAATGTCCGATTGACCTAAAATATTAAACATATATAAAAACAGGATATCCAAAATACTTCTAGTAAAATATCAACCCAATCCAATTGTCATATTAAAAATTATATTTGTTAGCATAAAAATATATAATAGAAAAAAAATAAGTCTAAAACTGACTTTAACCTCCTAAATAAACATGAAAATCTTTGTAATAATTTATGCTTTTTAATCTCCTTATAAAATATGAAAACTCCTAAAATATTATGCTTAAATATCTTTATAATATTAGGTTTCGAACAAGATTATCTTCATGATGTCAACCCTAATCCCATGTTATAAAAGGATAAGGCTATTCTTATACTTGGATTAAGTTAATTATAAGCTGATTCGTGTGTCATAGCTTCTTATCTTAAACAAACTTATTAAATGTTTTACTTAACTTCTTGACCTTTTGCTTATGATTTATCCGATTGGTGTCTCTAGTAGATATTTTGTGTTGGTAGGCTGGCATATATCATAGTTGGTAAGTCGTGTATTTAAAATTACTAAATATTTTTGCTGGGCATAATGATTGGAAGAAACGACGTCGTTTCTCTCACAGAGAAAAGAAATGAACTGGAACCCCTGGTGGGTCTGTCTCAACTCCTCTCCGGAGGGCTGCCTTTATTCCTTCCGTTTTTCTTTCTTTCTGGAAAAACAAAATCACTGTCTTGACAGCTTGCTTGCTTGAGGCAGGCAAGCAGAGAGAGAGAGTTTTCATGGCTGCTCACTGATTCGATTAATAGATTAGATTCAGACACGCATCAAGGAGCAAGGCAAAGACTTTTTTTTTGCTTCAATATCTCCTTTTTATCTGCTATATAAAGAAAGTAATCATTTTTTTTCTGTGTTGTTTAAGCAGCAGGCATGAGCCGTTCTCAAGGGTCCTCTTCATCCCTCAAGAGGAAGCGGCCAGGGTTGAGTTCTCCGTCTCAGTCACTCACCGATCACGAGCGCAAACTCTATGACGTGATCCGAAGCAGAAAGGATATGGGAATCTGGACTAGAGACATGAAGAAAGAAACCAACCTCCCTGACAACGTCGTCAACAAATCTCTCAAGGCCCTGCACGCCAAGAACTTGATCAAGGAGGTGGTCAACATCCAGAACAAAGGGAGGAAGCATTACATGGCTGCAGAGTTCCAGCCCTCCAAAGAACTCACTGGAGGGTCCTGGTATGTTGCAGGGAGCCTTGATACGGACTTCATTAGGTCGTTGAGGATGTTTTGTGTGAAATACATAGCTGAGGAGAAGGTTGCTACGGTGGAGAAGGTGACGGAGCTGATCAGAGGGAATGGAGCCTTCGCTGTTGAGGTCACAAAGCAGCAGGTTGAAGAGATTGTTAGGGCTTTGGTTTTGGATGATGAGGTTATGGAAGTGAAGAGTAATGGGATGGGGGAGTTTGGTTCTGTTCCGGTTGGGAATGTTTGCTATAAATGTGTCGGCAAGGGCCGCGGCGGCGGCGTGAAAGCAATAATTGGGGCAATGGCTTCCATTCCTTGCGGAGTATGTCCAAGGATAAGTCTTTGCACGCCTGATGGTGTTATCTCTCCAAGGACTTGTGTCTACTACACCAAGTGGCTGGATTTTTAATCATGTGTTTTTGCTGTACATAATTCTCTCTTGGCCTTGCATTTTAGATTATCCTCAACTTCTCATTCTAATGTACACAATTAATATGTGTATATATTACCAAATTCACTGGGTCTTACGAAGTCCAATTTCTTCAAAATCTCAAGAACTCTAAAATAATTTATCCTCTGTGTATAGGAAGAAGTACGGATTTATGTCAATAACAAGAGATCTAACTACTGTTTCTTAAAAAGAACTTTGTGCACCTAGAGACAGATGTTTCGCCTCTCGATTTCGATCATCTCTAAGAAAATTCAGACCATGCAGTGATGGCTCGAGCAAGTGCCTAGTCTCCCTGTCTTTTCACCAAGTCAACGAGCAATGTTTTGCATGTCTGAACTTGTTTGAGAACCATTGGAGTATAGCTTTATGTCCAGGAGCCTGGTTCAACAATGGCCACATAGTTGGCTGGTCCCCTCCTTTCCTCTAAAGCAATTCTTTCCCTGGTGAAAAGCTACATGTGATGGTCCATGGAAATTCATCAGCTTGCAATTGAAGAGGCCAGGTTTCCTAGACAAACTCTATTTGGTAAAGGCCTGGCAACAAGTCCATCAGTGACCCAAACCATTGATCCACTATTATTTTTCACATGGTTGAATTCCCGTTGAGCATATTCCAGAGAGATTCGTAGCCTCCCCCCAGGTCTGCAGTCAGCAGAGATACTTCGTGCTTCAATTCCAGCATTTCTCTCCAACCAGTATAAATAATTAACTTGGAACAGTGACTTGAGCATGTCATGTTGTGAAGAACTTCTTTAAGGACTACCTGATTGCTGCAAGTAATTCAAATACAACACAGAATAACTATTAGTAAGCTCAATTCCTCCCATAAATAACTTGCTTCTCAACTGAAGCCAAAAGAAAATGTCAAAAGAAAAACTTGTCCTTTCTTTTTCTTCAACAATGAAAAGAGTTTTTCAGGATCAGGATTGTTACTATTGGACATTATTTAGGAAAAATATTCCATACAAATAAAAAAACATAGGCTGTTTGCTGGATTCCTTTATTTACATATTTTGTTACAATTTAGCTACTTCAACCATCAGAGATGGCATGAATTAAAATGACCAAAAGAACTCTTCCGATACAAGTAATTGATAGCTCCCAACACAGAATTTTGCAACAAGAAAATGATTTTGAATTGCAGGATGACTTCTCATTTTACACAAGAAAACAATGAGGAAGTATAAACAGCTGCCCGTTAAAATAAAGCTACCAGCCTACCAGTAATTTCATCATGATTGTTGTTTATGAAAAAAGATATCAATCAAGAATTGGTCATGCATGCACATAAATAATAGAAAATCAATAGGCATGGAAATAAGTATATACATTCTGAATTATAGAGCTGACAAAAAGAAATCAAACACACACAGATAAACAGAGAACAGGCTGAGGGGATTTCAGATTAATAATAAAGCGCTAGTATACTTGCACATAATCATCCCCCGTGCTCAGTTAAAATGTAGCCCTCATCTCTATACAAATTGAACAATGCAAGCACATTGTTCTTCTTGTTGACAGCATCACTGAGCTTTGATCCCAGATGCAGCCTCTGCTCAATATCAGCAGCTGCATACCTCGCTCCTGAAGATGTTCTAACCTTGCTTTTTCCAGGACAGGAAAATCACGAACTACAGAGGAGACAAATTATAGAGCAACTCGCGTTGCCCTTAGGGTTTATATTAAGAAACGGTACAGCTGGAAAAAGTGGTTCTTCATCATTGACCTCTTTGACTGGAGGAGATATTCACTAAAAACTAAACCTGTTAAAGCAATGAAAAAAAGGGGTTTCTGTCATATAGCTTTTGAATACTATGAAGATGATTATGACAACAATCTTAAGAATCAAGAGTGAGTTCATGGTATTAGACAACCATTTTGAAGGTTTGCATGGAGGCTAACTGAAAGTGGCAGCAGATAGTTGTGTGAGCAAGTAAAGGTTATATTTCATCAACTTGTTCTGTGGAGAAGAACAAAGAGAAAGCAAGTGAAAACATACCCAACTAATACCTGTCTACAGTTTACAATGTTCTATATCCTCTGACAAACTGAACTGAAACAAATCTATTTCATGGGCATCATAATTAAATTATGATTATAAATAGTAATGGAAATTCTAAAATTATTGCATTCAGAGTGGCTTCAAGATTTCTTCTCTTTGTATCAACTCATTTCAATCAATGAAGTTGTCGCACGTGTGCGGCGGAGCGGCGATCGTCCACCCTCAAGAGAAATAAAAAAAATAGAATATTGATTTATTCCTGACAAATAGGGAGAGACAAGGAATTCTTGTCAATAAAATATGGACTGGGAGTCGCCACCTAGTATTCTAGTTACTAGGAACCTTAACTGGTCTCACAGATGGGGTACGGAGACTAGTTGCGTAAAGGGAAGGTATTAGCACCCCAACTACGCCCTACCTAAGGTAAGCTGCATTGTTTTGTCTGATAAAATCTAAGATCGTGTTGTGATTTCTTATTGTTTGAAATACGCATTACATGTAATGTCATACCCCAGGTTCTATTGTCCGAAAAAAAAAAAGAATTAAATATCCGGAATATGCATTACGTGTAATGTCATACTCAGGATACTAAGAGACAAACAAAAATTTTTTTTGTTGTGTTTGAAATTTTAGCCAATATCCTCTTGACTTTAATAAACTGGTTATTAAAGCCAAAATGCATGCTAAAACATTATTTTTTGGTGTATGAAAAATACAATATGATTTTTTAGCTTTGAGACACTTGGCCGTATGCACAAAAATATATTTTTCTCTTTTTTCAACTTTTGTATTTTTGGAAGTTTTTGACGAAAACCGGGTATTTTCATATCAAATTTTGTATTTTTAACAACATAAAATACCACCCGATATTAATCAAAATGACATAAAAACTACGCGGAAAAATTATAAAATGCTGAAACAAATATTCTTGATTTTTTTTCTTTGAAATGGGCCGAGTCAGGCCCAAATACATGGGCTGGGCCGAACCTGGCCCAAATGCATGGGCTGGTTACTGTGCACACAGTAACCGAGGTTACTGTGCACAGAGTACCCGAGAATTAATTAGCAAGTGTTGTGCATATGCACAGTAACCGGATTACTATGCACACAGTAAGCCGTGAATTAATTAGCCAGTTACTGTGCACAGCACAGTAACTAGCTAATTAATCTTCATCTGCTGCAGAACGTAATGCATGCAGATGAAGCTGAAGCAAAAAAAAACGACAAGGAAAGGGAGAAAGTTACCTGGAGCGGTGTTGATGCTGGCAGCAGCTGATGCGGCAGGGGTGGTGGCGGCGGCGCTGGCGGTTCGCGGTGGCCGGCGGTGCTGTTTTCCTCTCTCTCTCTCCTCTGTTTTTCTCTCTTGTCTGCTTCTTCTTCTTCTATTTCGCTCTCTCTCTCTCTTCTCTTCTGCTTTCCTCTCTGTCTCTCCCTTCTCTTCTCTTCCCCCTCTCTTGGGTTTTTTTTTTTTTCTCTCTCGACCCTCCCCTGTATTTATAGGAAAACAGGGGAGGGCGACGTGCAGTGGCCGCCCCCTCCACTACCTTTCAAAGGATAAAAAGCCAGGCAAGTGGGTGTCATGGTGGGCGCCTTATTGAGCAAAAGCCGGGAAAGAAATTAGGCGAAAAGTGGGGAAGAAAATCTTCTTCTTCCCCTGCCTCGCGCGTCCAGGGGAAGAAGAAGATGGTGCTGGTCAAAACGGCACCATTTTGAGCTTTCTCTGTTTTTTTTTTGTATTTATTATTTTTTTGTGGGGACCCAAAAATGGGTTACAACAGTTGCCCCCTCTTTACAATGCTTACGAAGCAAAGATTTTGCGTAGTAAGTGTTGTAAAGATAAACAAAATTGGTCTTCCAGAATTAGTCTTCGCAAAAAATGGTTGACCTACAACTTAAACTGGATCCAAAGTCCTATGTGTAGTTGGGCTAAACTGAGATTCCTTTCGTCAATCCCCTCTAACCAGAACCACAATCCTATGTGTTCAAACCCTTTGTTGTTTTGAAGAAAGATGATATATTTTCACGGGCGACCTGCCCATACAAACTTAAAGTGGTCTATTTTCAGGGACGACCAGCCCACACACTCACGCTGACACTGGTCTATTTTCATGGACGACCTGCCCAAACATAAAACTAAAGAGTGGTCTCATTGTAACGGGTGACCTACCCAGGTGAAGGAATGGTCTCATTGTAATGGGTGACCTACCCAGATAAAAACATGGAGAATTGCATGGCGATGGCTTTAAAGGCACACTCGAAAAGAAAAAGGGTTAGAAAAACGCACTACCCAAGAGGTGAGGGCTCAAAGGCACACTCGAAAAGAGATGGGGTTAAAAAATGCACTATCAAAGGAGTTGAGGGCTCAAAGGCGCACTCAAAAGGAGGTAGAGTTAGAAAACGCATTACCAAAGGATAAGGGCTTAAAGGCGCACTCAAAAGGAGGTGAGGGCTCAAAGGCGCACTCAAAAGGAGGTAGGGTTAGAAAACGCACTACCTAAGGGATGAGGGCTCAAAGGCGCACTCAAGATGGAGGTGAGGGCTCTAAGGCGCACTCAAAAGGAAGTAGGGTTAGAAAACGCACTACCCAAGGGATGAGGGCTCAAATGCGCACTCAAAATGGAGGTGAGGGCTCAAAAGGAGTTGAGGGCTCAAAGGCCCACTCAAAATGGAGGTGAGGGCTCAAAGGCGCACTCAAAAGGAGGTAAGGGCTCAAAGGCGCACTCAAACGGAGGTAGGGTTAGAAAAAAAAACAGAGAAAGCTCAAAACGGTGTTGTTTTGACCGGCACCATCTTCTTCTTCCCCTGGACGCGCGAGGCAGGGGAAGAAGAAGATTTTCTTCCCCACTTTTCGCCTAATTTCTTTCCCGGCTTTTGCTCAATAAGGCGCCCACCATGACACCCACTTGCCTGGTTTTTTATCCTTTGAAAGGTAGTGGAGGGGGCGGCCAACAGTGGCCGCCCCAGCACGTCGCCCTCCCCTGTTTTCCTATAAATACAGGGGAGGGCCGAGAGAGAAAAAAAAAAAACCCAAGAGAGGGGGAAGAGAAGAGAAGGGAGAGACAGAGAGAGGAAAGCAGAAGAGAAGAGAGAGAGCAAAATAGAAGAAGAAGAAGAAGAAGCAGACAAGAGAGGAAAACAGCACCGCCGGCCACCGCGAACCGCCAGCGCCGCCGCCATCCCTGCCGCATCAGCTGCTGCCAGCATCAACACCGCTCCAGGTAACTTTCTCCCTTTCCCTGTCATTTTTTTGCTTCAGCTTCATCTGCATGCAGAACGTTTACGTTCTGCAGCAGATGAAGATTAATTAGCTAGTTACTGTGCTGTGCACAATAACTGGCTAATTAATTCACGGCTTCCTGTGTGCATAGTAATCCGGTTACTGTGCACATGCAGCACTTGCTACTTAATTCTCTGGTTACAGTGTGCACAGTAACCCCGGTTACTATGTGCACAGTAACCAGCCCATGCATTTGGGCCAGGTTCGGCCCAGCCCATGTATTTGAGCCTGACTCGGCCCATTTCAAAGAAAAAAAATCAAGAATATTTGTTTCAGCATTTTATAATTTTTCCGCGTAATTTTTATGTCATTTTGATTAATATCGGGTGGTATTTTATGTTGTTAAAAATACAAAATTTGATATTAAAATACCCGGTTTTCGTCAAAAACTTCCAAAAATACAAAAATTGAAAAAAAAGAAAAATATATTTTTGTGCATACGGCCAAGTGTCTCAAAGCTAAAAAATCATATTGTATTTTTCTTACACCAAAAAACAATGTTTTAGCATGCATTTTGGCTTTAATAACTAGTTTATTAAAGTCAAGAGGATATTGGCCAAAATTTCAAACACAACAAAAAAAAATTTTGTTTGTCTCTTAGTATCCTGGGTATGACATTACACATAATGCATATTCCGGATATTTAATTCTTTTTTTTCGGACAATAGAACCTGGGGTATGACATTACATGTAATGCCTATTTCAAACAATAAGAAACCACAACACGATCTTAGATTTTATCAGACAAAACAATGCAGTTTACCTTAGGTAGGGCGTAGTTGGGGTGCTAATACCTTCCCTTTACACAACCAGTCTCCGTACCCCATCTCAGAGACCAATTAGGGTTCCTAGTAACCAGAATACTAGGTGACGACTCCCAGTCCATATTTTATTGATAAGAGAAAAGAATTCCTTGTCTCTCCCTATTTGCCAACCCATTTTTAGGTCCCCATAGAAGTTACAAAGAGATTATCAGGCACTCCCATTAAGGGACAAAAGAAAAGGAGAAGAGATTGATTACTTACACGATAGGGATTTATAGTCCTTGGTTGAATGGATTGATATGATAAAGATTGAAAAACATGTGGATCCATGTCACCAAACTAAAAGAAGCAAGGGCAAGGGATGTTGAGGAGCCTGTGCAAGCCAACGTTATACCAAGCATTATACAAATATACTTGCTCACCATTCCCTGAGCTTCACCCTTGGCAATTACCTACAGTTAATAATTGCTTTCAGGAACAAATCAAAGTGGCTTTGGAATTACTAAGGTCAAAAAGAAAAGACATCTTGCACAAACACAGCTCTTTACCAGCTGATAGAAAAGAGACATTTCCAAGCTTCCATAAAGCCACTTGTTATTTGAGAATAAGAAAAAACCAAAAGAACACTCTTAATTTTACCTCAGCAAAGTTTCTTTTAGCAGCAAAACCAGCATAAAAACAGCTCCTTGTAGCAGCCTGCAAATTTCGAGCATCAACTTTAAGCAACTCTAAATAAACAAAAATTTGTATTAGCATCATAAAAGCAGTTTGGCACCCAAACAAAAAACAAAGAAAATGTTATTAGGAAATAGATATGGCAATGCAACAGTAGATAATTTAGAAGTAGGAAATTGCCTAGATAAGAGTAGCAGCAAAGCGTCCAGCTCCGGCAGTGGCACCAATGAAAACAAAAGGATGAGGAAAAGCAGGAGTTAACATTTCCAAACCAAGAAGCATTTTCCAAAAGGTCAGCAACAACCTTGATGCGGACCAATGAACAAAAAGACTTAAAGCATAAAAAAAAAAAGCTTTTAGAGAAAGAAGCTACGAATTGAAAGCAAAGGAAGACAAGAATGAGGATTGGAGATATGTAAAATCTGCAATATTATTAATTAATTATCAAAATTATCTCACAAAATGACAGAGAAACATATAAATAGTAAAACCCTAAAATATCTCACTATTGGGCTCAGCCCATCAAATCAAATTGTTTAACATCAATAAAGCCAAATAAATAAAATAAACAATAAGATAGGTCCAAATGGGCTCAGTCTCCCAACCAAAGAGTGACAGGTTAAGTCATCCTACGTCGTCTCCGTCCATATACCAGTGTAATTTGCAGCGTGGGCCTAATGTCCCTACCAAGCCTCCAACTTTTTAGGATGAACATCAAAATGTCATCCATATTTGGACAAAATGATTTTACTGAGATATACCCAATCCCATCCTTTAGCACCCATTTGATGGCCGCAGCCGTTGAATCACTCCTTTCCTCAAACCATCGGCGTAGAGCAATGCCTATCAAACCAACAACAAATAAACATTAATCAAAACAAACAAAAGCAAACTACATGGCACCAAAATAAACCTGAAGGGATTGTTTTGGTAGTTAAAGAAGGTATGTTCCTTTTATTGACTTTTAAGGTTCAAACCTTAGAGTCAACACCAAAGGAATTTATTAAAGCAAGCCTATGAAGGGGTGCAAGATTGCTAGAAGAGAAGACTTAAATCGACACATAAATTAGTTTAAAAATACCTCTTACTGTCCAAAATAACTGCATATTACTACAAGCAAAAGCAGCAGAAGAATGACAAGGATAATTGATAGATACATAGGCGGTAAGGACACCACTAACTTGGCTTGCAATGCCTTGGACGGTTCGCAAAGAGAATAATCCAAGTAATCAAAGGTAACACTTTGAGGAAACCCTTGAGGAAGCATGAGACGTACAAACAGAGCTGTGCATTGGGACCATAACTCCTTAACAAAAAACAGTGACGAAGACGGTGATGTTGGAGACACGACAAACTCATCCTTAGAGAAATTAGGAACAAGCCTAGCTCAGTTGCTTGCGCTGATGTTGCGTGTCTGATTAAGTGGGAACCAATCTGGATAACATCCAGAGGTGCCTTAGTGATGGAAATGGCTGGCAGCCAAGTTCCCATTATGCATTATGGTGTTTACAGGTTATTGAGAAAATAGAAGAAAAGGGAGATAGAAGCAGAATTCCATGAATTCAGCTCAACATTCATTCATTGGGTCAGACCTTGACATGCATGCGGTTGCTGCTTGAAACAGTGGATTCAAAGTCTAGCTTCCTCTTAGTTCTAGGTATATGAGTCTATGTGGAAGACGACACAGCTGTAAAGAATGTTGGTGTCAAGATGTTTGGAGGTTGATGGCAACATCAGTTTAGGGGCTGAGTTTGTTGTAGCTGCTAAGGATCCAAATGATCTGGATGGTTTATGTAAGATGATGTTCTATAAAAAATAAAAAAAAGCAATCACCAACGTCAATTTTTTTTCTCTCGGAGTACCATAATTAAACTGACTTGCATAGAGATGATTAAATACAATTGTTCATTCCAGACTTCTTTTCCGCATCACATAAATGTGGCTTAATGAAAAATAAATTTGATTCTAATGAATAAACTAATTAAAATTGAACTGTAGTTCAACCTAGCTGCCATGATCAAACATCTATATTTTGATAACCTCCGCATGCTCATTTAATGTTAAACAAAAGAACCCTCATCATTCATAGATCATTACAATCCCATTTTAAAAGAGTCTTAGTACATATATATTAATCCAAACTTACAAAGCCATGTACATTAAATTAAATGGTGTTTTTCACACGTTGTCAAGAAAACTTGCTAAACTATACATAGATTTATAATTTGGTTAATAGATTTGATTAAAATAAGAATGAAGGATGATTTTTTTAACTATGAATAACTGTATAGTCTTAAACTCCTATAAACAAAAAGTTGTTGCTTGTATATCCTGAGCTGTTTTTAGTTATTGGTAAGGATTCATAAATCAATGGCCTCCTTTCTTGAATAGTTTGCCCATTTCAACACAACAACAAAGACTTTTGATATGAAAGAATTAAAAAAAAAAAAAAAGACATGTTAGCATGTATAAACCATGCCAATTATGGACGATCCTCGGTATGTATTGGATAAAAAAACAAATATATTTGAAGACAAACATGATTGACTCACCACCCACTATCCTAAACGAATTGAATTGTTAGCACATGCTTTGAAAGTTAAAATGCAAAGAGAGCAAGAGACGGTAAGAATATGACATATGATGCAATGCTTTTGTTGCTATCCATTCCTTTCCTTACACCTTTGAACTTCTAATTGAATAAGAAGTCTTCTGCGTGTTAATTTGTCTCAACAACAACACAGTACATGCCATACCATGCTATGTTATCTTTTGTGTTTGGTTATCAGCAATTAAACTTGTTCCTCCAGTTCCCTATATTACTCTGGGGGTTCTTAAACTAATGGCAGCAAACATTGAACGACCCCCTCCTTCCCTCAATCAAAGAAATTAAAAAACAGAAACCAACCTGGATTAAACGACGCAGCAAGAACAACGCATATAAAAGTAGGAGCACCGCCTAATAGAAGGAGTCTACAAGTTGTGGGCTGACCACCTGTTAAGAAATTGCCTTGTCGTAAGGCTCCAGAAAATATAAGAACCAAACCAAAAAGAAAGAAGATCGACACAAACCTGTTTGAGCTCGAACTGGATTCCCGAAACGCCAAAATAAAAGTCCAGAGAAATGCAGCACAAAATACAAATGAATCTAAAAAGCAAGGCTGAAGCATCCAACAAAAGCATAGACTTTTTGGAACAAGGAAGAACAAATCTCCAGATCCACAAACATATACTGGGAAGATAACACACGTAGAATACAAAATGTGTAAGCATTAAGAGAAGCAATAACTGGAAAAATCCAAATAAAACGAGAGGAACATGGAAAAAAAAAACACTAATTTGGCTAGGAGAAGGTGTTAGATTTGAATCGTCCGTGTAACATAGACAAAAATTGAATATGAACGAATAATTTTGAAAGAGAAAGGCTTACCCCGTTGACATGGGCTATGGATTCCATTTCATTCTAACTCTCCAGTTCTTTAGCTAGCAAGGGCTACAAATTTCATTAATTTAACTATTTAATGTCTTTGGCTCCAATGTTATTTTCATTATCAACCCTATAACAATTAATTTTTTTTTTTTTATGCTCGACATCCTCGTCTCCGGTATACAAGCATCGCCGGCACCACCATCACTGATGTTAGACGCGACTCCCTTATCCTATTTTCTATCTGTCTACTCGACGCCTCCATCTCATCTCTTTTTTGTCAGTTTGGCTTAGAAAGAGGATGTGGGTCGAACACCGCCAGCACCATCACCTCTCCAACCAGTGACACAACAGAAAGGCATCCTCTCTGCCTCCGATGTGTCTCATTTCTCTCTTTCTTCTCCTGACTGTCATGTTCTTCTCTCTTCTCTTCTCTCTCTTACCTTTGTTCACTGAAACAAGGTGTTATATCTGAATCTTGTACTGAGTATTTAATTTTTCCTTTTTGTAATTTAGAATTTTTTTAATGTTATTAAGTTATTTTAATATATTGATATTACAAATAAAAAAAAATATTATTTTAATATTTTAAAAATATATATTTTAAAAAATAAAAATTACTAAATTGCAAAACACCGTTTCATCACCCATCTTTTTCTTGAGGTTGGCCGGGAAAAATAATTAAGAATTAGTGTTTTAGGAGTAAAAGGCAAAAGAAAGGGGGGAAATGTGATCAATGAAATGAATTTAACACTCTTTTGTAATATAGGGTTATTTGGCTTTTTTTAATTATTATAGATTATTAAAGAAAGCACTAAAAGCTATAGCCAAAATATTGTCCGTTCTCTCATATTTTAATATGGGCTTATTATTTAATTATTATTTTTTTTAATCTTTAATTTTTTTGTGTGATTACATTTTTTTTAGAGCTAAATTAAAGGACATTAAAATTAAATTTATTGACTAAAACCAAAATTAAAAGACAAGAACCAAAGTGAAAAATAAAACATAAATGGATGATATTTTTAAAGTTATCACAAAGTATACAATAGTCCTCAAACTTTATAAATTAAACCTATTTTGGTGCATATATATATATATATATATATATATATATATATATATATATATATATATATATATTATTTCCTATAAGAAAAGAGAGAACACATGATTCCAACAACAAAAGGAAAAAATCGACGGTAACACCAATTATGATTACCGAAATGGTTGTTTCATGTGTTAAAGGGTTTTATTTGGTAAAAAGAATTCTACTTAAATGTTTTTTTATCTCGAAATTGCCTAAAAAATAAATCTAAGCTTGGAAAGAAATTTTGTTTCTAGTTTATGTGTTTTTTTTTTTTTTTTTTTTTTGCTTGTTAAGGTAATCTATGGGTTTGTTGAAGAGCTTAGGCTTTTTTTGATGTGTTTTGGGTCAAAATTTATTAAAAAATAAGTTTTTTAAGTAAAAAAACATAGATTTTATTTTTCCAGCCATCATAATAGCTAAAATTTGAAGAATATTAAGTGACATGTTATCTAGATATTTTTTTTTATAAAAATATTGAGCGAAACGATAAGTTTTCAATTAAAAAAAAATGACCAGAGTGCGAGCACTTTCTAACTCTTTTTTCTATTATTTTTTCTTTTAAAAAAATCATGCTTTCTTATGTGTTTTTTAAAATTCATTTTTAAAATTTATATTTAAATTAATATCTTTTTTCTCTGATTTTTTTTTATTTTTTATATTTAGCTTTTTTTAAATAGTGAGTTTTTTTATTAAAAAAATTATATATTTAATTTTTGGAGAGATTATTCTAATTTCTCTATATATTTTTTATTTTTATATAATTGAAATTTATTTTTTTAAAAAAAAATATTTTATTTTTGAATAGTATTTTCTAATAAGTGTAACCTTACGAGATATCTTTTTTCACTTTTATTTTATTTGATCAATTTTGACTAATTTGTAGCTTATAGACTTTTTTTTCCCTTTTCTCTTTCTTTCCTTCTATAAAAAATTATAATTTTGCTCTTTTTATTGTTTGTATTTGAACTTCAATCTCTATTCTTTTAATTTTTATTTTTTTCTTAGCTATTTTGTAAAAGTTTTATTTTTTTTTAATTTTATCATTCAATCTCAATTTAAAAATATTATAGTTTTCAACTTGGTCCATATTCTTTTGATTTTTAATTTTTTTCTTGGTTTTTTTGTAAAAATTTTATTTGTTTTAAATTTCATCATTCAATCCAAATTGATGTTATTATGTTTTTTAATTTGTCCAAATTGTTTTAATTTTTAATTTTTTTTCTTAATCCTTTTGAAAAAGTTCTTATTCTTTTCATTTTCACCCTCTAATTAAAGTTTTGGCTTCTAAATTTTTCTTAACTCTTTTGGAAAAGTTATTATTCTTTTTATTTTTACCATTCAATCAAAGTTTTTGGTTTTTAATTTTTTTTTCTTGGCCTTTATATAAAATTTAGTGATCTTTTTAATTTCACCCTTCAATCAAAAATTTATTTTTATTTTTTATATCAATTTTTATCTTCATTCTTTTAATTGTTTTGGATCCTTTTGCTAAATTAATTTTTATTTTCAATTTCACCATTCAATCAAATATAAAATTTATTTGATATTTGAATTTTGATCCTTATTCTCTTAATTGCTTTTTTTGAACCCTTTTGTATAGTTGAAATTCTTTTTTTTTTTTTTTAATTTCATGTTTCAATATTTAATTAATTGAAAATTAAACTTCATGATTTTTTTTTAAATAAAGTATCTCGAGTCTAATGACTTGGGTCATGAATTTGAAAAGTTAACATGATTTTTTATTTTTTTAAAAAAAAAAGACTTTATCAATTCTTTTTATTTTTCTTACCAGATTATTTCAATCTCATAATTTGGATCGTGAGTTTAATAAGATATCTCAGGTTGACTCAGCCTTAATTACTAAAGTTACAAATTTATTATGTTAAATCAAGTTAACTAGAACCAGTTTTTTATGTCATTTTTTACTCCATTTTGTTTTTTTGTATTTAATGGATTGTAAATTGATGAGATACATCTTTTGTTTATTTTCGTAAAAAAATATTTTTTCCTAGTGTTATTATAATCATTTTAAAAAAAATTTCATCCATCTACTACCATTTTTTTCTATCTAATTAAATTAAAGCCATCTCTTCTTCTCTATCATCTCTCTCTCTCTCTCTCTCACACACACACACACACACACACTTGCAACAAACAACGGAACATCATTTAACAATTGTATTTTAATACTATGCTCCAGAGTTTTAAAACCCGAACCGGCCCGACTGGCTGACCCGGGCCTAGGACCGGTCCGGGTAGAGGCAAAAACCAGCTTGGAAATTGGCCCGGCAAAACCCGGTAAACCCGGAGGGTCAACCCGAGACTTAGTCCACCTGGTCATTTTTTTTTTATATTGGCAATCATTAAACGATGTCGTTTTGGCCTTTTAAAATGCCAAAACGCTGAAGAGTTAAGAGTGAAGAACAGAAGAAAAACGAAGCAATATTAGGGACAATTGCAATTTGCAAACCTAATTAACTCAACTCTTTAAAACCCAGCTGAGAAGCAGAGAAGCTAAGGATGTCTGGACTATTGATCGTTGTTGTTTCTCTGCGATCAATAGTCAAGAGACTCAAGACATCTAGTAATTTTGAAAAAAAAAATAAGAAAGGAAGTTAATTTGCATTTATCAAATAGATTACCCCTCAGAAAGCTCTTCTACGAGGACCGTGAAACCTTTTTGTGTTCTTCATCGGAAGCTAATGATATTGACAGCCTAGAGCCTGGAACTTACTGTGTGTTGACACCAAAGAAGGAGGAGGGGTCTCCCGGGAGCTTAGGCACAGAGAAAAGAAAGGAAGCGAAAGGAGCTGGAGGAGGTTTGTTTCAATTTCAAGAACATTATTATGTGAGGAGTAAAGAAGGTGATAAATGCCGCTTCTATTTGCCTTGCAGGCCAGAATCTACTGAGGTTTTTGTCTAATGTTAATGGGGTGGGAAGGAATCTTCATCTATTTTGAGAGGCAGTGGATGATATATATATATATATATATATATATATATATATATATATATATATATATATATATATATATTGTAATTTTTCCTCTTCATAACAAATTTGTGTGTATTAATTTTATTTTTGTTTTTGTAATAGGGATTATTTATAATTTCCAGGATGGATTTTAATTTTGTGTGCAGTAAGCTGTCGTGAATCATCTAGAACACAAAAGCTTTTTTTTTTTTTATTGACCCGGGTCAACCCATCTGACCCATGACCCGATCATTTGACCGGGTCGATGACCGGGTTAGGTTTCAAAACTGTGCTATGCTCAGTACCATGCAACTTGAACATTCTTAATGGAGGGTATGCAAGCAATTCTCATAAACCTCAGGGCTTATCCATGTTAAGGTGGAGGGAGACTTATGTACAAACACCTCAAGGAACTGTTAGTTGACCAGTGTGGCCCCACGACTTTCATGATGATTCAAGCCGCAACAAGTGCAATTTCTCAACAAATGCTTCTAGGACTTTCGCCTCTTCTTCTGGAGCAAATGCCATGCAAATGCTAAGCTCTTGCACTGCCTGACCATATTTCCTGCAATTGCAACCAATTAATTCGTTGCAATTTTTGTGAAATGCGTTGCAATTTTTGTCGAGGCATGAAGATCCCAAATTTATACCTGTTATAGTACAGCATCATGCCATGGTCTCTCCTCAAAGCCCAATTATGCGGTTGCAGAATCAACAATCTTTCCGTAGCCATGACAGCCAGCCTGTGAAGAATTCTGTAATTCAGTTTGGTATGCATGGAAGGAAGTTTATCTTCCAGAGCTAATATAACAGTTGCAATGCTAGATAGTTTATCTTCCAATTTAGAATGTTCAGATGCAAGCTCAGCTCTAAGTTGAACTCCAAATTTACATGCACACTTATGCATTTCATTTTGAAAAGAAAAGAGAGGGCCAATTTCAACTTGTATGGAAACATTTTACAGCCTGACCATATCTGATAGACATAAACTTGAAGTCATTGCCACTGCCATTTGCCAATTAGATTGACATGACAAAACATTACAGAAGCAACTTCCGAAAGAAGAGTGACTGTTGCAGCCATGCAACCTCAGAATATAATGTAGTAAATATCATAAAGTTTAAATGCATAAACCACCCTTACCAATCACAGTTCAGTTTATGGGTTATAATAACCATGGATCTCAAACAACAAACTATTTTCCAGACTCTTGATGTAATAAAACAAATCAAAACAAGCAGATGCTTGTCACATCCTTAAAATATACCCTCTAATCCTCTGAGAATGAGTAGATGGCATGCATGCAGATTTACTTTAGATGTCATCTCATGATCCTAAAGAAATAAAATATCACTATCCCAAAAGAGAGTAATTCCCCAGAAAATGAAAGGCAGGAATATGTTAAAGAAGCCAAGTAAAATTTGTGCTCAAGTAGAATGCATTTTCTATTCTAGAAAGAATTAGCCTGAACCAAAGGTTGAAACACAGTTTCTAATCTTGCTTCTTTAGTTCCAAGAACAAGTAAAATGGACAAACCTTGAAAGTGCTATTCATGAAATCAAGTATTTCTTCATAGTACAAGGGCATCTGCAGGTTATAAGAAAGAGGCTTCGAATAATACAAAAGGGTAACATGTTTAAAGACCACATCATCACGCTATCTATGTTTTTATTTTTTGGGTGAATGGGATCAAATTTATTAATTGACGATTAAGAGATTAGAAAAGACAGTTTGAGCAGTAAAAGGCAATTTAGCAAATAAGAAAACGACTAAATGAGACCCAGCAAACAATAAAGCAAGAAATCAGCCACACATACACACACACACAAAAAAAAAAAAAAGAAGACAAACAACCATGCAAAAGCAAAAAAGACTCCTGTCACCTGCAGTCACAAAGCCAACTGGAAAGACCACCAAAAGGAAGCAGAAGAAACCCCAAAGAATACAAAGAAAACTGCCAAGACCAAGGCAACAACCAGACCAGTCACCAAGACCAAGGCAACAACCAGACCAGTCACCAAGACCCACAACTGACACAAAAACAAAACCAGCAGATGTCCTAAAGAATATAGGATAGAGAACGAGCACAGCACAGCAAAGCATGCCAGGAGGAACCAACACTGGAGAACATAACACGATACCAAACAGGGCAATCAAGGCCACTTGAAAAGCCACCTCAAGAGGACTTACAGGGAAATGGGCAGCAGAGACTCTAAAACAAACCTGGAACTAACAAATCAAAATTCACAGAAGTCATCCAATTTACACCACCACACAATAATAAGGCATCCTCGAAAGAAAAAGTGGACATGAAAATGGCAAACTGACACAAGATCCATAAAAAGGTTACGGATTAGAACAATGCAGCATCACATCTTTTAAGAGAGGGGGAAAAGAGCAGAAGCAGAACCAGCAGTGCCAAATAGATACGTGGAAACAAAAACTAAAAAGCACCAAGACTTCAAAAAAACTTTCCAAAGCCCTTTCTTCTGCTTGAGTGACAAAGATTCCTCACCAGAAGGAAAAAAGGAAACACAGACACTGGCTCCATAATCTCGGAGCCTATATGGGCAGAAACAATAGCACCAAAAGCCAGCTAAAACACCATTCATCTTGATGGCATAAAATGCTACACCCAAGGCACTGTTTATGTCACAACACTTGCAAAAACCCTGGGAATGATCCATGGGAAAATAAAGAAATTACAATATGGCACTAAGAAGATGTAGCGCACAAGTTAATTAGGTACGATCCAGACACACAGTATGTTGCTTTCTTCTATTATTATTTTTACATTTGCTGCATAACTGATGCATGTATCAAGACCATAAGAATCAACAATTCAACCTGTTGTCCTGTTATTGTTCCCATGTCACATGCTTAACTGTTTTATGATAATCTGAAAATAAACAGCTTGAAGATAAGGGCTACGTGGCCCACTGAAACATTGAAGAAAATGAAGATAACAGACATAGCCATATAGATACATAAGAAAACTACCTAAGATCTTGAGGCCGAAGCAAAGGAATACTTGAATTATGGACCTTGATAAGTTTTTCATCAGTATTATGAGCATGCCTAAGTGGAGAAGCCAGCATCAATCCAGGATTTGATCTTGAAGCACGTTTCCAGTGAAGCCTCTGCCACAATTTAAGATTTAGTTTATCCCAAGTGGGCATAAGGAAGCATATTTAGAGAATAAATAACTCTTAACGATGGAAGAATTAAAAAGGGACTAAATGAGTGCATTGGTTATCTCGGTAAATGTAAAAGACAGGAAAGTATTTGATGAAATTCCAGAAATCAGAACTCACAATCAAATTGGCCAGAGCAATCCCTATAATGTCTCGTTTTGTAGCTATCTCAAGTCCCAAAAGAGAGTTTCCAGTTAAATCCGATGCCTTTGATCTAGGGTCCTCAACACACCTTCCGTTGACAATTGCAAACAAGCTGTGCCCTGAAGTTACCTTGAAGAGCTCCTACAGAAAGGAGAAGCAAAATGAGAAAAATCTGGTTTGAAGTTTGTCCAAAAATAAGGTTTTACAACAGGATGTCATCCACAGATTGTAAAGAAATGCTTCAATGACACATTAGAAAGGAATAAATTTAGTAAGAACAATGAGCTGCCAAGCTAAATTTTGAAGATGAGCATGAACAATTTAAGCACCTCTGGGTTCCCCATTTTGGGCCATATCAAAAAATCTTCCCCAACTCGAGATCCCACAATGGTCAGATCAAGTCGTCTACAGACTTCAATGTAAATTATACTAAGCAAAATTGCTGTCAAGAAGGAAAATATATGATCAGATTGTGGCGAATACCCACAGAATGAAAGAACACAGCAATAAAGCATATATCACAGATAAGAAAGTTATTCAAGAGCCCCAATGTATGAAGTGAACCAGAACAATGCAATAAAACAACTAGCTACAAATGCATTAAATAAAAAGGATGAAGTTTTACCACTGCCACATCTGGTGCTTAATACTGTGTGCAAGTATGAATACTTTGAATCTACAACAACAGGTGATCTTTTGAAGCCTCTCAACTCAAAAAGGACTAGATTCACTGAATCCAAAAGTTCAACCAAATAGCAACCTATGTCTCTTGAAACTAGCTCTGCTTCGACCTCCTTGGTGATGTTGTCCAATTCACTGACCCACTCACTTATTGTCTTTCCAGCCAAAGGCATCTGCTCCACACAATCCCACTCCTGGGCATTCGATGCAACTGAAACATCTCTCCTCTCATTCAGGAGTGAGCAAGCATCCATCTCTTGATTGAGAGCGATAAATGCCTCATCTTCTGATGCAATGTACAGCAAAGCCTAGACCAGCCAGCAGAAAACACACTGGAATTCAGAATCTCCCAACAAAGAAACTTTCAATCAATTTAATTCCAAGAAATAAGAAGATTTTGATACGTAAAGATATATAATAACACAACAACTTGCACGCAATTTGCAACAAGTAGCTTGGTTAAGGTGCACACAAGAGAGAAAATTAGGAAAGAAAAGGGAACGGATCACCGGATATCAAGTTATGATCATAAAAATAATGAAGAAGGAAAGATCATCGTCAAAATTCATATATACCTTAGCAAGAGAAATGTCTTTGTCCTTGGATTGGAAGGAGAATTCCTGGGTGAACTTTTCCCTTGCGGACTTGACAACCTGGTAGCAATTTTTTCAAGATGAAAAATAAGTAGCAAGATTAGAAAAAGTGAAGAAATACATTAATGCAACCAAAAAAACATAGCATAACATATCTTCACAGCAAATTAGTAGGATGACGACGACGACGACGACGAAGGCAAGATAGGATGTTAAAATGGTATACAAATCAACCTCCTGGTAAGTTTTGAGACGACGGGAAGATGAGTCCATGGTCGTCTGATTGATTGAAAGAGGGGTAGCTGAAGCTGAAACTGAAACAATAACATTCCCATTTCTTCTCCTCCAACGCCGGTGTTGATCATGATCATACCTGATATGATATGATTATTGTGTAAAGAATAAAGGGACATTTGGGGTTTTGCATACCACAAAAATTCCTTCTTCCTCACCTCTCTAATAATTCAAGTACATACATACATGAAAACTAAATATTTATTCATATTTATGAAGATGGGGCACAAATTTAAGCATAAAATTATAAATCAAGCAGCCAAGAATAGGCTTAAGTGAAAAATTAAAGAAACCATTCTCAATGTTAATCATTACCTGATGGGCAAAACATGAGATGAAGGTGCTGGTGGCGGCGGCGGCGGCATGGTTGTTGCAGTAGCAACAGTGATGAGTGAATCACGCAGCATTTTCTTGCCTGCTTCCTCCTATACTACTACTGGATTGGAGAGAGAAATTGGTTCCAAGAAACAAATGTGTAAGAAGAAAGAAAACACAAGAAAGTATACACAAGAAGAAGAAGAAGAAGAAGAAGAAGAAATGTAATATTAATTATTAAAATATCAGAGCATTATGGGTAGCAGCGATTGTTATGGCACAGAACAGAAAAGAAACACAGAAGGGTGATGATGATGACAACGACGCCGACGCCATGGTGGTGGTGTCTATGATTGTGATCAGTTTACTTCCAGAAGACAACAGGTGGGAATTACAGAGAAGTGAAGAAGAAAAGGAAGCAGAAGAAGAAGAAGAAGATGAGTGGGTTAGAATGCAAAAATCCATGATCAATTGATGATGATGATGGTGTGATCTATCTATCTATCTATCCAGAGAAGCAAAGAAAGGGAAGAAGGCAGGAAGTGAAAGGCAGTGAGTCTGAGCCTGCAGCTCCCTCTCTAATTTCCTGGGGTGGGTGGGTCATGGGCGCCTCATCATTGTTTTAACAGTATTTCAAACAGTATTTTAAAGTATAATATAAATTATTTTAATTTGAAAATATATCTTAAAATAATATTTTTTTTATTTAAAAAAAATTATAACATCAATACATCAAATGATTTAAAAATATTAAAAAATAATTAATTTAAAATAAAAAATTAATTTTTTTCAAAAATATTTTTAAAATAAAAAATAAACAGGCCTAAACAACAACAAAAAAAAAAGGTATTTATTACTGTAAATTCAATCATCATTTACTTTTTTTTTCCTATCTTATCACAAATTTTTATTTTTTTTTTATTAAACAAAATTGAAGTTGAATTTAAGTTAATTGTTAGGAAAAAAATAACACTTACAGAGGAGGAGAAAATGGATGTTTTTTTTTTTTCTAACTTTGAGTAAAATATTTATTTTAGAAGTTATACTTTCTAAGTTATAAATATTGCATCCATTGGTTTTTAAAATTTCAGGAAAAAAAATTAATTTTATTTTAAAACTTGCTTTTTTTTTTTTTGTTAGTTCATGTTTTGAGAGAAATAAGAGAAAATAGCTGGATTTTAATTATTATTGATATTGATTACAACCGCTAAAATAATTAATTTTAATGTCAATGGATTTTATTTGTTAAGAAGAGTTTCACTCACATTTTTTTTACCTTTAAAATACCTAAAACAAATATATTTGAGCCATAAGATTTGTTTTTTGGATTGATTTTAAGCTTTTGTATAGTTTTTTAAGTCCATTGATGAGTTTATCAGATGTGATAAATAAACCAAGTGTATATTGATAAATATGACAAGTATAAAGGATAAAAAATAATATTTTCCCCAAAAAAGTGTGAGGAAAAAAAAGGAAAAATTAAAAAATGATAAAGATAAGAAAAAAATAATAATAGTGTAAATATGAAAAATATAAAGCGATAAATATGCCAAGTGCAAAGAATAAAAAATAAAAATTTGTTTTCCAACAAAAAGTGTGAAGAAAAAAAAAGAAAAATTACAAAAGAATGAATATAAGAAAAAAAATATTGATAAATAGACCAAGTGTAAAATGATAAATATGCCAAATTCAAAGGGGAAAAAAAAAAGGAAAAATAATCTAAACAAAAAATTTATTTTGAAAAAAATAAAAATAAAAAAATTACATATTTGCCATAGTTACATTAAACAAATTAGAAAAATTTATAAAATCATCTTTTACTCGCACTAAGATACAGGTCAAATCATTTTTATTATAACTTGTTTTTTTTTAAAAAAAATTAAAATGTTAGGAAGTAAAAAGTTTGATGTATAATGAATAAAGAATTTTGAAAATATTGAGATTGTGATACATTGGATGACATATTTTTTTTTGACGAATATTGAGACGTCGACATAATAGATTAACCCAGGTCAATCATGCTTAACCCGTAATATTCTTGATCAAAGGCATGAGTCCGTGATAACACCATGAAATTTAAATCAAAATAAATTAGGAACCATAATTCTAATTAACCAAATATTGAAGGCCCAAAATAAATCAAAAAAATTCACTTAAAAAAAATCTAAAAAAATGACTCAAGCAAACTTATTCGCTATGATGCGACCCAAACTAATTTTTTAAAGAAAGAAGAAAAAATCGAGACTCTGGTCATTGACTTGATTGAATCCATTAAGCCAGATTAATTTAATAACATGATTAAAAAAAAGAATGCTCGAGCAATACTAATGTTTTTTTTTTTTTAAAAAAAAAAAAATCAAAACTTGAGTAATTGATCTGATTAGATCCATAAAGCTAGGTTAATTTAATAATATGATTAAAAAATTAACAATGAACGATAAATAAAAAGGCCAAGATAAACCATATCATTTCTTAAATTAATCAATAAACCATATAGAAACAAAAAAAAAAAAAAAGGAAAAAGGAAAAAGAAGAGGATTCTAATATCTTACTAAATCAATTGATGAATGATATAATTGAAAACAATATGAGTTTAAAGCTAAGTTAATTTAATAATATGATTAAAAAATTAACAATGAACGATAAATAAAAAGACCAAGATAAACCATGTCATTTCTTAAATTAGTCAATAAATCATATAGAAACAAAAAAAGAAGAAGATTCTAATATCTTAACAAATCAAATGACGAAGGATAGAACTAAAAACAATATAAGCTTACAAAAACAATTTTTTGCTTAACGCTATGCTACAGGTTAGATATATATATATATATATATATATATATATAAACCTAAAAATATATATTAAAATAATTAGAGATGATGACACATTGTATGATATATATTTTAAAACAAAACTTGAGAAATTAATTTAATTTAATTAAAAAAATATTTTTTTTAAAAAAAGTTAAATCTAATAAAGAACAAAATATAAAATGATATGAGATATTTTTAAAATCAATGAAAAATTCTACATAAAGGAAAAAATAAAATTTTGGAGCCCAATATTCAATTAAATCAAATACTAAATGATAAAATTAAAAAAAATAAGTATAATAAAAGAAAATAAAACAACAAATGAACTTGGAGAATATCCTAAACTTGAGTTAACCTCTCAAATTTCAAAAAGCCTTTGGAACAAAGTTATTTGTTTTTGTATTTAAAGGTATCGAGTAATTATATTGTGCAAAAAATTATGAAAATATTGAGAAATCCTATACAATTAAAAAATAACAAATAAACATGGATAAAAATTATTAGACTCCTAAAAATAGCTTTGTGTGAATTTGTTTTGGAAGACAAAACCACCAATATATTATTATAATCCACACTAATTAAAAAAATAACTAATGTAGTTTTTCCACAAGCTTTAGGTTATAATAATAATAATAATAATAATAATAATGTACGTGCATCATAATCAATTGAGCGTTATATTATATAATAAATAGTCCACCGCACTTTAATTTTATATTTTTAAAATTAATTCAATCCTTTTGCTTTGAAAAATAAACAAGTAAAATTTTTAATGTATTAAATCATCAAATCATATAATTCGTAGATAGCTCAGCGTTCACAGAAACAACTTATTTGTTTATACATTTTAAAAGTTTTTTTTTTTTAAAAAAAAATTAAAACTACAAGTGTGATGATGATGTTGGAATTTTGTGACGATGTTTTATATAAGAAATGGTAGGGTGGAATTTGGATAAAGTTTTGTAAAATAAAAACTCCACTAAAATTTTGTTATATTGAGAAAGTTTTCCATTTGAAAATAATAAGTCAAGGTATGCCTTAAATCTTTTCAAAAAGAGTAGTGTGTGTGTGAAGGATAATAACATGGTTTATATGAAAGAAAATGAAACGATAAAACATTGTGATGATTAAGCTCGAACAATGACATATTTAACTAGGTAAATAATCACACAAAAAGCTAAAATAACAAAATATATGTTGAGGAAACATGAATGTGCATCTAAAATAAATAATAGTGGAGAGCTAAAATGGTATATAATGATTTAAAATAACATGAGAGTCTGGTTATAATATATTGAATATTTGTGAGGTTGAAAGGAAATAAACATGTTTGTGAAACGAAAAGTGACATAAATAAAATGTATTGTGAATTGAAATAATAGTGTAGACCATATATAGTTGCAAGATATATGCAATTGTATGAATCAAGTATGTTTAAGGAAATAAATCATATTATAAATCAAATATGTTGTGACAACATAAGAGTTGGTATGATGTACTGTGATTGTTAAATTAGTGTAATAATGAAATCAAAGGTTAATGAAAATGTATTAAATTGAAATCTAACATGAATTGTTGTAATTACAAAAAAATTAGTGAAATTGATTTGCTTATATAATTGAAAATAATTAGCAACCCTGATGATGCAAATATTTATTATGAGTATTGTGATTTTGTATATTTTACAAACATTTTCTCTAAAAAACCACAACTCCTCTGAAGTGTTATTGAGCTACTTAGTTTTTTGATATTGAAGATGTTCTAGTATTGTCCAATAAGTATTTGTCAATAAATTTTATGTGAATAAATTGGGAAGTGATGTATTTATATAAAAAAGTACAAATAAAGATTTTGTTTCAGTGTATTTTATAATGAAATTATTAGATATTAAGTTTAAAATAGTTCTTATGATTGTATTAAAAAATATTTACCCTTAGAAAGATGAAAATTATACAAAATTTCATGATGTTACACTCCATATCCATTTAAAGATAACTTGATAGCCAAATCCTAAAAAATAATCTCGGTTAGCTTTTTTTTGTTTTCTACTTCGCTGCTTGCCTTTCAGGTTTATGATTGATGATCAATGCATAAAAAACTGAGCACATAATTATTGACAGTGACGTAGAACAGGCCTGGAAATTTTTATGTAGCCTGCCCTGATTTAGCCAAGTAATTGCAACTAGGTCTACTTTTGTATAGATTACAGGTCTCAAATGCGGAAAATCATGACCTAACAAACCAGATGACCAAAATAATCAACATTACATTACTTTTGTAGAGGTTCATCCCTGTGCTTGAAGCAAGAAGCCTCTGCAGCTGGAACTTAAGCCCTATTTACTAACATTTTTGCTTTCAACCTTTCTGTTTACTACAATAAGAATGATAAGAACTTGCGTTAAGAACTTACACAATAAAGCTGCAGTCTTCAGTAGTTGCTTTTCTGTAACTGAAGCAACCTGTAAGCAACTGCATATATCTGGTTTGCATCTCTGCCATACAGTTTATGACCGAGAGGTCAACGCCCTAATACCCTGAAAGTCTATCCCTTGATATAGAAAGGTTCAGACCTTCTTACCTTAGCTGGCTCACTAGTCGCTACACATGTGGGTTCTTCAAGACCTAGGCACCACCTTCAAGTAAAATAAACATATGGCAAAAAAACATTATAACAGCTTTATTAAGCTACTTAGATAACTAGTTGGCAATCTTCCTCATAAAACAACGCGCGGAAAGCAATTTCCTGGCAATGCTCTCAGGAGATAAGTGGTAAATGCAGCAGCTACTCAGAATAATAATAACGCCAAAGACATGGCAGATAAGGTCACTAACTTGATTCCAGAGCAGACAGAAAATCTGAACAGAAGATAGCAGAATATTTAAGTCATGCTTCAAGGCTGCTTTGATATGCAGCAATTTAACAATACAAACTGAAACTACCAACTGTCCTTTTAAATGTTTGCACCGAACAAAGTTTCCTACAAACAATGTTGTGAAGAACAAGGAAGCCAGAAGCAAATATACAGAGAGTAAACACCTGAAACCAAAATGACCAATAAAACCTGCATCAGTTTGAATGATAATGTCTTTATCTAAAAGGGGCAATGCAGCCTTACATATGATTTATCTCTATTAAAGGCTACAAAATTGGACAATCCAAAATCCTAACATGAAACATCCAATGACAAAAGTTATAAAAGCAGCAATATCAACCCCTAAGCTGAGACAACAATATGCTAGAGTTACATAAGCAAAACTTAAAATGTTCATAATCTCCCTAATACTTGGGTGTTTTACTCAAATATTTCTTCAAAACATCCATAACAGAACCAAAATCAGCCGCAACACTAACAGGCGGATTCGCATACCTACAAGCCATTTCCTTAATATTATTCGAGTGATAATCAATCTTACTTTGAGTAAACTTCAGCCCGTGGGCAGTACTAACCACCACCGTCCGATCACTCGAACGTATAACACCACTCTTCCTAAGCTTCATCAAAGCCGTCAACGCCACTCCTGTATGTGGACAAATAAACATCCCTGTTGAATCTGCCAGTGCCATTGCATCCATCAACTCCTCCTCAGTAGCCTCCTCAACAATCCCATTTGATTTTTTCAATGCATAAACAGCTCTATCAATTGAAACAGGATCACCAATCTGAATAGCAGACGCAAATGTACTATTAGCTTTCACAGCTTTAAATTCTTTCCATGCTGACTTATAATACAAGTAAAGAGGATTGGCATTCGCAGCCTGTGCACAAACAAGCCTTGGAATCTTATCCACAAGCCCCAACTCTTTGCACATATGAAACCCTTTATAAAAAGCATAAATATTCCCCAAATTCCCACCAGGAACAATAACCCAGTCGGGTACTTCCCAATCAAACTGCTGCAAAATCTCAATGGCAGCAGTTTTCTGCCCTTCTAACCTCAAACTATTAAGCGAATTGGCTAAATAAATAGGTAACTCGGAAGTAACCTCTCTTATCAACTGCATACAACCATCAAAATCAGTATCAATACTCAAAACAAAAGCCCCGTTGGCAATGGGCTGCACAAGCTGCGCGATAGATATCTTATTAGCAGGCAAAAAAACAATAGAAGGAATACCAGCAGAAGCACAATAAGCAGACAAGGCAGCAGAAGTATCGCCTGTTGAAGCACAGCCAACACCAAAAAGAGGTTTGTTCATTTTTCTCAACCTATTAACCTGACTAACAAGAACAGTCATGCCCAGATCCTTAAAACTCCCTGTATGACTAATCCCACAATGTTTAACCCACAAATCATTCATTTCAAGAAATTGCTTGCCAAACCTTTCAGCCCAGAAGAGATTAGAGTTGCCTTCAAAAGCACTGACAATATCATCACTCGAAATTTCAGGCAATACCCATTCTTTCTTGGACCAGACACCGGATCCATAAGGCCAAGTCGTCTTGCCAACGCGAGAGTCGAAGAGGGCACGCCAGTAGGAGCCAGGGAAGGCTTTGAGGGCGGAGAAGTCGTGATGGACATCAAGGAGGCCGCCGGATTGGGAGCGGTAGACAATATCGTCGAGTGAGTAGGATTCGGTGCTGGTGGCTGGGTCGGCGCCGAAAGGGACGTACTTGGCGGAAAAGTTATGATTTTGTTGTGGGTTAGTGAGGTTCTGGTGGCGGGCTTCGTCGCGAATGTTATTGCTTGTGGCGGTGGAAGTGGAGGTGTTGTTGTTTGAGGAGGACGCGGCGGCTTTGATGAGGAGGAAAGATGGGGTGGTTTTGAGGGTGGTGGGCTTGGAAGTGAGGTTGAGGTTGGTGGAGAAGTTGGGACATTGGAGGAGATACAAGGAAGCCATTTTGAGATAGAGAGGGTGGGTCGAGGAGGGAGTGGTAAGAGGGGGGGAGGGGGGGACTTGGAAGATGATGATCAGTTGGTTTCTGCCCTTTCTTTCTTTTCTTTGTTTTTTTTTCTTTGAAGGGTGACATTTACAAAAAGCTCAAAAAATCATAAAAACAAAGAAAAATGTGAATTAATTTTTTTTATTTTAAAATTATATATTTACTTGTTAATATTAAAAATATATTTTTTTAAAAAAATAAAAAATATTATTTTTATATATTTTAAAATAAAAAAACAATATAAAAAACAAATATCTTGAATATATACCTTAATTCTCTACTTTCTTAAAAGTTGGGTCCCACTCCAAATGCTTATCCTATATTTCAATAAAATATCTTGAATTAATAGTCAAATCTTTCTAGTCTATTTATCATATTTATTAATTCACATAATCAAATATTTTCATAAACATGTTCATGGATATATTATTTTTGTTTATTATTTCAATTCATTTATATTAGTATCATTTTACATTGATATTTAATGTTCGAATGACTCAATTTTTCATAGATAATTTTCAATGTTTAAATAATTTAATTTTTCATTGAAATTTTCAAACTTAACATTTTATCAACCACATGGTGGGAGTTGAATTTAACTATCTTATAGTTTGACATTTGAATATAATTCTTAACACAATTAAATAAAAAAATCAAGATCAACTTTCCAAAATTTCCCCAAACTTTATTCAACTAATAATTTGATCGTTTCTAACAAAATTCATAATTTATCATAACTCTCTCAATTTATTTTTCAAACATATTACTTTCAATAGAAAAAACACAATACACAATTTAATTTAACTATTTCTTCCATATCATAGTATACTTTTAACTTCCATGTTTGACAATCATTCTCTCTTACAATCTACAATACATAAATGCATTCTTTCAGCCATAACAACCCACACTCACACATACTCACAATTTTCTTAACATTTTTTTTTAATACACACACACACACTAATGGATGTCAAAGTAACCCACAATCATGAACACAAGTGTTGTTCTACCTATGCTATCTTATATTTTTTTTATGGCTGCTACAACAATCCATTTTCACACACTTTTAGGTTGTCAAAATAGCTCCCTCTTCTCATATATGTGGGTTGTCATAACATTCCATATTTACACACACGTGGGCTATTATGTAGCCCATATTTTCACACTTCTAGTTTGTCATAACAACACCTCTCTCTCTCTCTCTCTCTCTCTCTCTCTCTCTTTTTTTTTTTTTCCACATATATAGGATGTCATAATAGCCCACATTTGTATAAATAATGCTGTCTAATTTTGCACGCTTACACGTTACTGTAACAATTCTTAATTTCTTCTAATTGGGGCTGCCGTAACAACCATTTTGCCACTTGTACATGGCTATCATAACAATCCCTATATGTTCTTTAATTCCTACAACATACTCCTAAAAATCTAACCAAAACCTATGATTCTTTGGTCCTTGGTTTTTCCAACATCTTAGGTCCAACAACACATTCATACATTTATTTTCAAATACCTGCACTATTTTTTATCAAACACTTAGTAGGTATTCCAAAACAACCATCTTTTTACATAGACTTTAACTATACCAAACATTCCCAACATACCAATCATAAATCAAACACAACAAAACAATTTTCAAGTATTTTCATTATCATTATTACATCAAAACAACACAATATAACTATTTTTCCAATCCTTTAAAATTCCTCTATAATGGCCAACCATGGGTGCACTAAAATCTCATTGATTTATTTCAATTTATTCCATGATTTCACCATAAATAAAACTCATTTCATGTTTGTTAAATTAATTTTTAACAAGATACTCTTTTCCTCAACTTTCTTTATGAACCCTAAAAATAAAAATTTGGGGTTTTGTAATTTCTCAACACAAACTACTAAAACCAAGAGATGGGTTAGAAAAAATACCTTACCAAACCAATCTAGACTCAAGTTGGAGTGTTCTTATCAATTTTCTTTATATTTTTGTTTTTTTCTTTTCGAAACTTGACACTTTGTCTCTCAAGTTTCTCTCCTCCAAGACATTATTTTTTCTAGTTTTCAACTTTAACTTGGTTATCCCCACTAAAAATCACTCAGATGCACTGTAAGCTAACTCTTTTGAAAGTATTTGTCAAGTTATTTGGAAGAAAATCTGAAAACAAAGCTCCTCTCTCCTTTAAAGATGTCTGCATAAACATTAATAAGGCGAGGGGTTTTTTTGACTTATTTATGACTATACCACTACTAATTGCCCCAATGTTCTTTAATGTATTTTACCTAGCCATTGGTACTCTTGTAAGGCCTTTCCAATCTCCGATTTTTCTAAAATTTCAATTCAATATAAAACAACATGTTTGAAGACTCCTTCTAAAATTTTAGTTCGGTCTAATAGTTGGATTGAGAGTTATACTTAATATCGTAAAACTGGATTTTCATATCATCAAGATTTTCGAAATAATTAATCAAGGACTTTCATCCCTATTCATAATAAAATGTTTCCCTCAGTTTTCTCCCTTTTAGGTTAAAGATTACATGATGGTATGCGGGGCTTAGAATCAGTTGTTATCGTTATTTGCATGTAAATTCATACATTAATTTATTTGTAATTCTCTTATATACTTTATCTAAATATTTTCAATTTAAATTTATAAAAATTCTTTCTTTAAAATAATAATTTACTCAATCGAGAAATTTACGTGATTTATCACTAATTAACATTTCACGTACTGATTTTATTACTTATATTTCATCTGAAATTAAAGTTAAATCACTAAAAAATTCATCCCTATCTAAAACAATTTTCTCAATTATCATTTCTGAATTGAAATTAACCATTTCTAGCACTAATTTTCTAGTTTTAGGCCAGGGGTTTGCATTGAGATCACTCTAGTTTTGTTACAGGTGTATTAAAGATTTTATGAAGTTGAACACAAAGTTGCACATCTATAATGGATAATAGTTTAACTAAAAGCTAGTCCAATTCATCTAGCAAGACCATCATGGAACAATTGGAAAATAGTGTGTGTCCATCCGAGAAGAACTATCAAAGCAAGAACAAAAGATGTTAAAGGAAATCTCCCATATAGGTGTCCTTATAGGGTTTACCTTTCCTGGAAAATGAAAGGGTTTTTCACAATTCGTATATTATGGTGAAAAAAACTTCTTATTAAAATTAATGAATATCTAAAAACAATGCTAAACTTTTTTTAGTCAACTCCTAGTATTTAAATACCAGACTACCTATAATCCAACATTTATACCAGGGTGTTGACTATTAATTTTTATAAATTAAAATTTTTAGGGTTATTGAAATATTGGCCAAATCCTTAAAAAAATTTTTACAAACTTTTTATAAATTCCAAAAAAAAATACAAAGGAAAATCAACATAGGTATTTTCTAAAAAAAAAAAAATACTATTTTTTTCTTTTTTATATATAAATAAAAATGCAATTTTTCATAAGGATCGAGCCATATGCAACATACAAAAAAATCATTTTTTTATTACTATTTATTTTTTATTGTAAAGCCATATTTGGCAAAAACTGTTTTTTCTTCCTTAAAAAACTATTAAAACATGCATAAGAGTGTGTTTGTCAAACACCTTTTTAAGCCAAAAATCCTCTCATAACAAATTGGCAAACCAAACAGAGCCTTAAATATCTAGTTAGCACTTTGTCTCACCTTTGGTAGAAGTAGACTTTGTGTAGATTTCAAGGAAATTTAGTCGATAAAACATATTCTTCCAAAGTAGGACACACATCTACATTCCTAAAAGTGAAACATCGATACTCGGAGTCCCAAAAAATACATCAAGGCTTTAATTGCTTAATTCTGCATGGACACCTTCATGATTTCTGCTATCCTCTTATATTTCTTTAAAAACTTATCATCGCATATGCTTTTAATGTGTGAGATGAGCTTCTTCATGTCATTCCTAGAGCAACTCACATTTCTGATGAGCGATAATTTACTATCATCTAGTCTTAATTGCAATCCCATTCTAACAATTGTAGGGATTCATAATCCAACTCATATTCAACAAAGATCATCTTTTTAATGGTGGCTATGTTATCAGCCTTAAGTCTTGCAATTCAAGATGCTTTTTAGGGTTAAGCATATCTTAATGTAACAATGTTTATTTGTGGAACATACATCCTACATGTAGGCTCTATGTTTTTTCAGGTGAGATATTGAGGTAAGCAATATCTAGTCTCAAAAGAGTCTCTTGTTGTCATAGTGATTATCATTCTAAAGGTAATATAGGGGCTCAATAAGTAGTGAGATGATACGTATACCAATCACTATCAGTCCAAGCACTCAACAAAGAGTTGAACGGTTTCACAAATTTAAACACTAACTAAAATTCATAGGGTAAGCTGTTACTCTCCCACATAATCTAATGGTTGTGTGTGTGCATTCTGAAACGATATATCACAAATAAACTAGTGATGCATGAAGACATTCATCCATATTTAACATTCATGCATGAGTATAATAAAACATGCTAAAGTATAAATAAAATAAAATAAAGTAAGCCAAATGCAAAAACACACAAAGCCTAGTCCAATATATAAAAAACAGAACTCCCTAATGGTGTCATCATTCTGTTGCACATTGGTGAGTGACGTCGATGGTCAAAGAGTTGCCACCAAATTATTTGGTTTAGGATCACTAGAAGACCCATGTGTACTGTTCTTTTAAGAAATTATTGGGTAAAGATTGATTGTGGATAGAGAAGGTATTAACACCCTTAACACACCTTACTTGAGATAAACTGCATTGTGTGGTCTTCATATGGTTTAAAGATTTTGATGGGTTTTTAGTCTATGGCTTTGGATAAAGATTTACCCTTACGAATAAATATGATATTTTAAATTTATTATAGGCTCATATGCCTAGATAAATTCTTATGAAAAAAAATCTATATAGGTTTTTTTGATAGGGTTCACTTATCCTGAAAAATGAAAGGGTTTTCCTTAATTCATATATTGTGGTGAAAAATACTCCCAATTAAAATTAATGAATATCTAAAACTAATTCTAAAATTTTTCCAGTCATCTACTAATATTTAAATACCAGTCTACCTATAGGTCCATCATTTATACAAGAGAGTCAACTATTAATTTTCATGAATAAAAAATTTTAGGGTTATTCAATGGCAAGGTTGTCGACTCTATTTGTTGCACATGCGCACATGGCGTGGTGGGATGTTAGGGTCAAGTAGTTGCCATATAGTTATTTGGTTTAAGATTACTAGGAGACCGGGTGGACTAGTTTTGTATGAAGTTCCAGGGTAAGTGACTGATTATCGCTAGGGAAGATATTAACATGCTTATTGCATCTTCCTAAGGTAAGTTGTATTGTGGTCTGGATGTAGTTTAAAGGTGTTGATGAGTTCTTAACTGATTGCATTGTATGGTCTGTCTATGATTCTTAACAAAGATTTACGCTCATGAATAAATATAGTATTTTGAATTATTATGGGCTCGTATACCTAAATAAATTTTTGTGAAAAAAAATCCATGTAAGTGCCATGACAGTGTTCACCTATATTGGAAGGCAAAAGGATTTTTCACAATTCATATATTATAAAAAATACTCTCAATTAAAATTGGTGAATATCCAAAAAAATTCTGAGAATTTTCTAATCAACTCCTGGTATTTAAATACCATCCTACTTGTAGGTCCAATATTTATATTAGAATGTTGAGTATTAATTTTTTAAAAAAAATTATAATTTTTGAAATATTAATTAAATTCTCATGGATTCAATAAATTATTTATTAAATCTAAAAAATACATAGAAAGATATGTTTTGATTTTTGTGTATATAATCCCAAGCCAATATTAATACTCATGTCCTCCCGTCCCATGCATCTTCACATCTGTATCCTACTCTCTCTCTCTGGTCTCGAACAGGGTTACAGCAAGGCAAAACAAAAGGCAACTTCAAAGGAAGATGGGTGTGGGTTCATGTTCTTTGGGATTAGGGGTTGCAGTGCAAAAGTGAGAGGAGGAGAAGGGCCATCACGCGCTGTTTGTCAGTAAATTTTACGATCCAGATATCATGTCGGTGACCAAAACGACAGCTTGTCAAACCATATGCTGTGACATTTCAAAAAACAAAAAACACACCATACAGTGACACCGACTGGAAGCATGGAGAAAAAAACACATGGAAACTCAATAATTAAACCAGAAAACATGGAGAAAACATGGAGAATTGCCCCAACTCAATTCCGGGTGCCACCAACTGTTTCTTCCTCTCACCTTTGGTCTCATATTCATATTTGATCATTAATTCTAAAAAAAAAAAAAATTTAGAATTTTTAAAATATTCATCTTCATGGATTCAATAAATTATTTATTAAATCCAAAAAATACATACAAAGAAATTTTTTGATTTTTTGTGTATACAAAAAAAAAATACTAAATCATACCATGTATTTTTTATATTTTTTTAAACCAAAATATAATTTTTATTTTTTTAAAGACTTGTATGCACATCAAATAAAATATATATTTTGTATTTTTTTAAAATGAGATATTTTTCTAGAAATTTATGAGATTTCGATGAAAACCTGATCTTTTAATTCCAGGTCAGCATCTTATAGTAAAAGTCTATAGTCTCGAAGATTAAATAAAATTGCTTTTAAAAACATGCGAAGGACCCTAAATAATTTTAAATTGATTCTTGATTTATTTTTTTTTAAGAAATTTTCTAGAATTTATTTGGTGTCTATTTGGCAAAAAACTATTTTTTATTCAAAGCAAAACTGTTAAAATAGATCTAAGGGTGTTTATCAAATAATCCCTTAAGCAAAATATTCCTCAACAAAAAAGTAACCAATCAAATAAAACTTAATACCTGACCCAAAACAAAACCACTCGAATAACATGCAAACTAGAAAATCATGCAATCATAAAATACAAGGCATAAATGTATTCTATTAGGGATCCATAATGAGATGACCTACACAAATATCGAGGTAATCAGTTTTGGTTCGATTCGGGTTTTACCTATAAAAATAACTAAACTGAAATTTTATAAAATACAAAAAATAAAACCAAAATCAAATTAAAACCGGTTCAAACCGACCAATTTCAATTCGATTTGGTTCAGTTATTTTATAATAAAAATCGAAACCCAACCCACAAATTTTGGTTCATTTTAGTTTTGATTATTTTATATTAAAAATAAAAAAATTAAATTGTTTTTTGGGTTTTTATTTTTACTTTCTAATGGGTTTTATAATAAGCTTAATTTTATTTCAGTTCGGTTATTTTATATTTTTTAACTAAACTAGTTCGTTTGAGGTTTTTTAGTTTAAATTTATGAAATCAAAACTGAAACCGAATATTTTTTTTTAAATATTAATAATTTTTTTTTTATATAATTTAATTTTTTCAGTTATTTTTTTTAATATTTTAATTTAATCAATTTTTTTAATTTTTTTACTCAACTCTTTAAACACATTTGTTAAAGACTCCTACTCATTAAGATATTATAAACCCATAATAAAAAAACACACAAAAGTCATAGAGGGCAATTTCCAACTAAAAACTAAACTTGAATACGAGTGCCTTTCATCTCATAAGGACTAATGCCAGAGGTTTTTTTTTAAAAAATATTTTTTTTTTTGGTTAATTTTTTTTTTTCTATTCTATGATGTTTTTCTAGGTTTGAAATTCTCCCTAATATATTGATCCATTGAGTCAATGAAAAAGTTCTCCTGAAGGAGACAAGGTAAAAGACATCCCTGGATTAAGAAATCAAGCTGTGCAAGCTTGAAAATTTTATCACGGATGTCGCTTCTCTCACACAATATATATGAAGAATGATAAAATGAAGCAAAATTATATATCAAACAACGCAACTCACATGGATGGAGAGGTTATACATACAAAGGTCGACTGGCAGGAAAAGTGTACCTTTCACACCCATACATACGAGGAGGGGCCTTAGCACACCCATGTCGAAGCTGAAGTTTAAGATACCTCTGCAGAAACATTCTACATTTCTACAAAAGAATATATTTCACTATGTACCATCAGTCAAGGGAATAGCACACGTTGCGTTTATGGAGGAAAGATTGGATAATTCTGCCTCAAAGCATTGAATTAATGTTCAATCTTTTGTATACGAGGGCGCGAAGTCCTTAATCCTCTGCTTAAGTTGCTGCATTGAGAGAAGATATCCCATTCAATAAAGCTCAAAAAAAAAAAAAAAAAGGGAACAAAAAGTTGAACGCATGTTTGACGAGTCACCTCTAGTTCTTTATGGAGCACTACGAATATTTTTTTCAGCCGTCTGTGTTTCTGCAAGCCATATCATCACAGGTCAAAATAGAAGAGTCTAGGAGGGAAGAAAGAATCTAAAACGAAAGCTATATCAATGTGCTTCCTGAAAAAAGAAGAGTTATCAATCCCACCCCAGTGATTAAGTTCAAAGGATAACAGCAAAACTGAAAGTATTCAGCACATTTGCAGCTACCAAACTAACAAATACTGTTCCCTCTATTATCAAAGATATAAAAATTACGACCTCAAACTGTACCATAGACCCAAGGAACCAAGCATGGCAGACAAGGACCAAAAAAAACATGCATCAAAATAAATAACTTCGGCCTTATCATAACGATCTTCTACTTGCTGTCTAGATAATCATCTCGCTCAAAGGTGCTTCAAGAGAACCTCGTGTTGCATTGTTTCAAACTGCATGTATTCATTAATTGGTTTATCTTATTATTCAATGATTCTACCAATAACACTGGCAGATTTTCTCACTTTAGTTGAGTCTAGTTTTCTGGGTGTTGTCACAACTCATTCATCTCACCTTCCTCAAAATGAGAAAGGTTATGTAGTTACTTCGAACCCCCTCACTTGAATTCGTCAAATCAGTCATTGAACTTGTCCTCATCTTGGTCACTCATCTCACCTTCCTCAAAATAATAAAACATCTACTTATATCACTCAATGCATTTCACCATCTTCATTACTATTAGATATAACTTATGTAGTCAACAAATTTTGGTTGCTAACATTCTAGTCTAGCAGATGGATGAAAATAACATAACAAGGCTACCTAATTCACTTTCTTACCTAATATACCCACAGAAGCAATAGTTCTTATTCCTCATTAAAGGGAGGAGTCCTATGTCTATGCTCTTTAAATACTGAGAAACTAACGGAGCAGATGACAAGGAAATGCCAACCTCACTTATGGTTTGTACCACTTCAGACAGATAGATGTGCAAAGAATTAATTGTTCACATCTTTTAACCTAATCACTACCGAATTCAAGTGTCTAGACTCTAAAAGTTTGTCTAAATGGACTCAAGTTCCAGTAACTGGTGTCTTCCATTCAGCAACAGAATCCTAATTCCCACACCACTAATAACAACTTCACCCAATCATTTCTACCTTGTCCGTGTATTATTCCAAATGTCATTCCATCATTAGAGTCAGTGGTGCCTGTTCTTTTTCCTAAAACATATGCAGGTGCAGCCATCCTCTAACCCCTCATAATGTTTACAAGTAGAATTTAATTGACCCAGAAAACAAATTAGTAATAACTAAGACACTTTAGTGAATTTAATTTGTATGAATAAATGCAAACTGCCACAGAAAAGGTATCATAAAAAGACTTTATAGCATACCATTCCACATTGACTATAAGACTCCTTCAACTGCACCAAGATGTTATGATATCTATCCATATCCCTGCCTTTTGCAGATTCAAGGTCCTTTCCCAGTTTATGGAACTCATTCCTGCATACAACATCAAGTGTACAAATATAATTAGACAACAGACCTAACAGCACTAGACAAAACCTAGCAAACAGCAAAACAAATGGCTCCTTATAAAAAGAAGATGAAGAAGAATTTTTATGATACCTGTAGCTTTCTAGGATCCTGTTCAAGGAGCAGTAACTATCATATTTATCACGATATTCCTGCACATATTCTTGGTACCTGCATAATAACAGATGGCGCATGATTTAAATTTCATGTCATGGAATTGAGTAATTTTAATCTTACAATGAAAAGAACAATGCAAGCTATGCTGTTAACAAAGCCTCAATCCAAGACAAATATGATTACTCACTGAGAAAAATCCTTAATTGGTCCTCTGAGCTCTGGTGCATCCCTTTCATACTTGGAATATGAAGAGCTGTCATCCTCTGAAGAAGACACCCTCTTCTTGGAAACATTATTGCTATCCTCTGTCATAAGTGCATCTTTCCGTCCATTTATCAAGTCAGCCATCAAATTAGATGGTTGTGTTTTACTTTCCTTTATCGAGTGGGGAAGTGTTCCACATTTAGATTCATAAAGCTTCTGTGCACTGAGAGGGGCTTTCTTGTGGCTTTCTCCATAGCCTTCCATACTATTTCCTAGCTTTGCACTAGTTTCATTCTGTGTTAATCTACTACTTGAGTCTGCCAACTTACTGAACCCAGATCCAACATCAAGATTATCTACACTTGAAACATGTTGTGGCTGAGACTGCATAGCTTTATGGCTAGGTCTTGTTAAATCATCGACATGATGTTCTGGGGACCTCTTAACTCCAGCACTCAGGTTAGGTGAGGGCTTTCCTGAGTCCAATGATACCTTTCCAATAGATTTGCCCTTGTTTATATCTGAATTACAGTTATCTGAAGTGCTTGATTTGTTCTCTGAGTGTTTAAAAGAACCTTTCCTTTCAAACTGTTTTTTAACTGGTGTTTCCTCAAGTAATGGCTCACGAAGTTCTCCTAACTCCAAGTCTGAAAGCTCTCTATTGAGACCTCTTCCACTAACAACTGGGTGCTTTTCCATGTCAGCTCTGTTGGAGTCCTTTGGTGAAAACCCAAAATTTGAGTTTGAAATTTGTCCAGCATCCTTTGGTCTTCCAAATGCTTCCCCTTGTTTCCTGTAATGGGAATCAAAGGGAGCTGAATGTCTGCCCCCAGCACCACCTTCCTTGGAATTTCTTGGCACTTTTTTCTCCTTCGAAAAAGTATCCTCGTTTTGAGCATCTCTCGAAGCCTTTTCTCTATGAATAGAAAACGCTTCTTGCACATAAGAACCCTTTTCTGGAAACTTATAACTAATTCCCGAGCCCTCAGCATGTTTGGATCTGCTTACAGCTTCCTGAGCTTTCAACCTTGCATTTTGATCAGAAGACCTCCGACCTGATTGTTGAAAATCTGGATTAGATTTTCCAGAAATTGCCTGGTTATACAGCTTTTCTGAGCCAAAATCACTTGCTTGTTTATCAGCTCTATCCATCACTGGAATGGCAGGGCCCTTGTACATGTCTTCATTGTGTTTATCATGGGGACTCCCTGAGAACTGGGTGTCCCTACCCTTAGAAGTGGGCACTCGAGACAAGCTTTCAGCTTTCAGTCTTTTGACACGCTCAGATTTACTGTCAAAGGGCTTCACATCGAGGCCCCTTTTCGATTTACTTTTTGATGTTCTCTCTGAGCTGTCTGACTGTTCATGCCTAAAGCTGTCCCTAACAATATTGTCATCATCATCAAATAAGTTTCCTATGAACATTTGGCGCTCTTGAATCATATCATGATCATGAAAAGTGGATTCTGCTCCTTGCACAGGTTTTTCACCTTCTTTGCTGGAAACCAAACTATCATTTTTAGTTATTTTAATGTCCTTTTCATCACCAGCCAAGTCTTTATCGATTTCAATAGCATCAGATTCATGGCCCTCGATTTCAATAGCATCAGATTCTTGGCCCTCGATGTCAACTGCAGCAGATTTATTACCATCTAGCTTCTCATCAATCCCATTCGGCACAGACCTCCAAGGATCAGGAGATGCCAATAATCCTGGTTCAGCAGTCTGCAACTTATGTCGGGATTCTTTGTCATCATCACTTGTCATGATATCAACATCCTCATCAGAACCCTGCTTACTGTTGGAAGAAGCATCACTTTCACTGTCACTGCTACTCCCAGTTCCACTTCCTACTGGGCTCCTGCTCCTGCTCCTGCTTCTGCTGCGGCTTCCACTGTCACTCCCGCTATCACTGCTATCACTCTCACTGTCACTATCACTTCCACTATCACTAGAGCTGCCTGCCTGCCCTTCACTATTGTCAGAAACCTTCTTCTCACCAAACAAATCAGGCGAAGAATGATCTATGTCAAATTTTTCTAATGCATTTGATTCTTCTCCAAGTTTAGAGTTTGACTGAACTTCCTTGGATGCAACAGTAGGATTTTTCTCCGCAAATCTTGGTTCTGGATCAGGTCTCTGGCCACAGTTATCTTCAGGAGCATGTGCTTGCTGATGGTTGTCTTCAGGAGAACTGGAAGTAAAAAAAAACACATCTAATAAACCATGTGATGCATACACACACACAAATAGACACAAGGCAATGTACTTCAAAGAGTGTTCATAAAGAAAGCTTTTATTCAATTTTCATCAGTTCTCACAACGGGACAATTCACTAGAGCAGATTAAGGCAAAAATATGACTAGAGCCCAATTATTAGAAGCTAGCAGAACTACCAACCCAATGGAATCCTATGGATTCATTTCAATTTCACATACCCCATAAGAATGATTAACCAACAAAATACAGAGATAAAAAAAAAATATTGAAGCGTTGTAAAAAAAAACCTCCAAGACTGACTCATAAATTCCTAAATGTTTAGAGCAAGAGGAGAAATTAAAAGGTTCAAAACCCACAAGCTAAAGACAAGCACAAAAAAGAAAGCAAAGCATACTAAAAAATCAACATATGAATTGAGAGGTTTGGCATAAAGGAATTCTTTGCGCCTTAGCAAGATCAATTTTTCAGCCATGTAACAGTGAAAGGAGAACAGAGCAGGATATCATGCCTCAGCCAATTAATTATGATTCAATTAGTATTAGGTAATTCTGCTAAATATCCTCATTTTAATTCATTCTTCCAGGAAATATTGTTAAGATCTAGTAGCAATTGAAAGGAGAAAAAAACAGGATATTGTAAGTTGTAACAACCTGGCCACAGAACCAGCCAATCAAAGAAACTTCTATCACATAAATTGGTATGTACCTTCCACTTTCAGATGAAGGTTTCTTGAATTTTTCTGACTCCATTCCTGGTTTCAAGATATATCTTCCTGGAGCTTGAAAATTTGCTATCTGATACTCAAGATTGAATGAGAAGACATAAGATCACTAGCTATTCTAAAACCAATAAACAAAGATTTTAACTGCTTACCTTTTTTATAATGGGCTCAATTTTCTTAGCAGAGTTTGGAATTGTACCCGAAACTGCTTTCTCCAAAGCCTACAAAACATGGGAGGTGGAGTTTACAAGGACCAAGAAACCAGTAAAGAGCTAGTCACAGAAAATTTACAAGGACCAGAGAAACCAACAAAGATCTCGTCGCAGAAAAGCATCTAAGCACAAAGGAAGCATGGAACAAACCAAAGAAGCAGCATTTAGCAAATATGGAACCAAATATTCAGTGAAAAGTATTTCAGATAGAAGTATCAGAACCATACCTTCAAGCTCATCCCTTTAGGGTTCTGGATCAGTAAATTAACCAGCATACTCTGCAAATCCATTGCTTTGACCCCCAAGTTTCCTTTGCGCCCGGGTGTAGCACTCTTGGCTGGGATTTCATTCTCTGAGCTAGCAGCATTCTCTTTATTTTTCATCTGGGTAGGAATGTACTCTTCTGTGCTCACATGATGCTTAGTGATGCTTCCAGTTGCAAATGGAGATGCTGGAGCCCCGGGTTGCTCTGGTGGGGATGGTTGAGGTGAAGAGGAGAGTCTACCTTTCACACTAGCAGTTGCAGGCAGTGCAGGTTTATGGGTGAATTTAGGGAAGCTGCCTCCACCTGCAGTTGGTGCATAGTTTAAACAAATTCCAATATTAGAAATTGCAAACGAGCAGAGCAGCAACAGTAGGAAAGAAAATGCCATGTTATAAGGATTTTAAGCTTCTTACACTTCTGTGCAGAGACCATATAGAAAAGGTACATTTTTTAATCACATGAAAATCCACTAGTATACCTTGGGGAGGATCAACTTTCCGCTTTTTAAATGGAGGTTCTTTCTTAAAGGTTCTCCATGGACTAGCTGGAAACAAGAGAAACATTAACAAATAAAGCTCTATTTGTTTGACAGAATGTATTTCCATCAGAAAATAATTTGAATATAGGAACATAGCATCAATGGACAACAGAATCAACTTCATCCTAAGATTTCAATCACATGCCTAAAATGTTTGTTGGATTCTCTTCTCTAAAGTGAAAGTCAAGTGAATGGAGAAAAACCACACACTGCACAAAACAAAAAAGATCAGAATCTAAGTCAACTTACACTCAACAGCTGCTAATTGCTTTATTTGACTCTTTGCGGCTGGGTTTCCATGGTCTAACACGATAGCTCTATCATCAGGGAAAAAAAATTAAAATTAAAGTATTAGTTAAACTAGCATTATGGGTGGTGGCATCACTTTCAATGTTGTGACTTCTGCTCAAAACTATTTAATAACTGTCAATGAAAACCAATCAAGCATCACTACAGAGAACAATCCGCAGGAATCCAAAGTCTTTTACAGAGATGTTGCTAAGAATCTGAACCGAGGGCTTGCTGATTCATTTTTTTTCCTTTTCATACGAAGTTGAACTACAAAGACCATCCACATTTACATATAATAAAGCCCAACTAGTCAGGATAAAATAACCTACTTAATTGACATCTGAAAACATCTAAGCTGAGCCTTTTATTGAAAACCCACAGTACACATTATTGAATCATGTATACAGACTATAAAATAAAGCATATGCTGGAAGAACTAGCGAAAGAACAGAACATGCCTAATACAGTAAACAACAAACAGTCAGATTTAGGAACATTATGTAAGATCAACATTTCTAGCAATATCAACAAGAGTTAATCTGCAATAAAAGATCAAGATTCAAGTAATATCAACAATAGTCAATCTGCAAGGACACATTCATTTGCTTAACATTCATGCGAATAATAATAAGAATACTAAGTAATATAATCCAAAGAGATATTCAGACACAAGTGACAATGATTAAGAGAGAACAAACATGCTAAAGATACCTAGGCTCTAGCAATTAAATAATTTCAAGAAATAAAGTGGGCGTAAAAGCATCATATGACATACTTGCGAGATTTAAATTTGCGTTCAGCTTCCTCTGACAGCATCTTAACATGGTTCTTAGTTGACTCATCCAAGATACGTTGGACATTGACCTTCCGCCAGGCACATCCAGATTCTACAAGCAAACCATTTCCATCTATGCCACCCTGTCGTTCTTCATATATGTCACAGAGGTCACCCAATTCCCTCGACCATGTAAATCTGAATTCTTTACCACCCACATCAATAACCTAATGCAATTACATAAACCCAAATAAAGCTATCAATTTTAGACAAATAATAATACTAGCAAAGAAAATTAAATTAAACACTAAAAATAATTGTCTAAAAGAAAAAGAAGAGAAATTTGGATGTAAGTGACTCACATTCCCATCAGGGTTATTAGCCATGGAACCAAACTTAATTCTAGCAGTGCTACCCTGAGCTTCAATTCTTCTGATCTCATCAACCAAGTCAGGTGCCAACCTTATAATCATGGCAAAAGCAAGTGGGTTATTTCCCGGAATTAAAGAGAAGGTCTCTTCGACACCCGGATTTGAAGACGAAGATGACTTGGCATTGATCGGACCCGGACGGTTGTTGCGGGTGTTGTTATTGGTGGAACCAAGGGAGAGGCGGGAGGCTGGTGTAGTGCGGTGGACAGGCGGAGGAGGTGGTAAGGAGGAGCGCCTAGGACCAGAGCCGCCGCCTCCTCGGCCGCCGCGCTTGGAGGATCCTCCGTACATTATTTGTAAATTAGAGGAGGTTGCTAATGATAATTAGCATTAAAATTAAATAAATAGATCAATAAATACAGTACAGTTATCTGAAGGGGTGGTGGAGGCGGCGTTGGGTTTCTTGAGGGGGTGATTCGGTCGCGAGAGAGACGCAGCCAGTGATGGAGAATAAAATTATTTTATTATTATTTTTTAAGCATATATCATTTCATATGAACTTTATAAAATTTTAGCACATTATATTCTTTTGGATTTTCTTTATGTTGTAGAGTTGTGTTTTAGTTTAGTGTGAGGTTAATGGAAGTATCAAGAAGAATGAATTAAAATTTCAAAATCCACTTTGTTCAATAATTTTTTTAAAATATTAAAAAAATTTGTCAGATTTTATGAATATTTTCATCAATAGAAGTAAAAAAAAAAAAAAAAAAACCTAAAGCATTATTTACATATATAGTATCTTTTATTAAAAAACAAGGAAGCCAAAGTTAATCGTTTCATCAATTATTATGTAACTATAGTATCTTTTATTTTAATTTTATTGATTTGTTTAAAATTTTTTTTAAAGTTTTAATCAAACTAAAATGTTAATGTAGTATTGTTTACATGGCCATGTTAATAAGTTAAATAAATAAAAAAATATTTAGGCCATATAGAATTATTTTGTATTATTATTAAATTTGATTTTGAAAATTAACTTAGAAATCTATTTATTCAACCCTTTGTCAAACTTGAATTTAAAATTAAACATCTATAATTTACCCTAATATGACATAGTCAACTTGGTTAACCCAAAGAAAACTTGAATGATCAATAAAAAAAATTTAAAGATGAAAGTGAAAAAAAATAAAGAAATTGAAAGAAAAAAAATCTATTAACCTAACTCCTTGCCTAGCCTTAGATTAAAATTAAACTTATGGGATTTGCCCTGACATGACTTTGTCGACTTGGTTGGTTCAAAAATAATATAAACAACTGATACAAAAAAAAATCTAAGAATAAAATTGAGAAAAAAAAACCTCAAAGTAAAAATAGGGGAAATAAAAAAAATAAAACAAAAAAACATGTTTTACTACTAATATTAATAGTGAAGTTGATATGTATGACTCTAAATCTTTTTAGTTTGTAAGTATGATGGGTTAAGAATGATTTAAAAAAACTTATTTTATAGTATTTAATTTTTTATGTTATTGGTAATGCGATGCGGATTTTCAAAAATATTTTTAATTGAAAATATATTAAAATAGTTTTTTATATTTTTTTAATATCAGCACATCAAAATAATAATAAAAAGATTAAAAAAAATTAACTTGATGTTTTTTCAGATGAGAAGCAGTTTACAAAGTACTTTAAAAGTGAATTGAAATGCATTACTATACACACCCTTCATGTTATGCATAAATAGGAAACTAATGGAAGAAAAAACATTAATTTGATTTGGTACTATCCAAGTAAAGTCAGATTTAGATTTTGACGTAAATTGTTTTACTATCTAATTTTACATTATCGAGCATAACTTTCGACTCAACTATTGGATTGAGATGAGATTCTTACAAGATTTTATAAATATATTTTTCTACATTGGGTTAATATTTCAAGTTAATCTGAGTTTGGGAAGGGATTATTTCAGATGGTCGAAGTTTTTAGATGAATCATGTCAAATCTTTATATTTGGACCTTCATCTATTGTTTGGAATATACCTAGAGCTATAAAAAGAATTCTGTTAAGATTCCAATTGGGTTGGAAAATAGACATTCATACCTTTATGGCAATATATGGTAGGTATGCAAATTAAGGACTGAAATTTGCCAAAAATATATAAAAATTAAAGAAACATTATTTCTTTGTGTATTATGGATTCTAGTCAATACAAGGATTGTTTAATGCTTTTGAAAACATGTGTGACAACTATTGACTTAACTATTCTACAAGGATTTCATATCAGACAAGGAGATATTTATGAAAGCAATTATTATCCATAGCTTACAAGAATTCCATATCCATTACAGAATGTACGTGATGGCAAGAAGGCTTGGGATTCTTTTGTTATTATTTTTCTTATTTTACAAGGTATCCCTTACTCAAAAGAGATATTAGAGGAGGCTATTTAAATAAGATATTTATGGTACTTTTCTTTCTATTTTTTAGGACATACTTTCAGCTAGACAAAGAAAAAAAAAAACTTTAGTATTCAAGACAATTTCTTTCAAGCAAGGAAAGAGGATTAATGAACGACACAAAGGAACATTCTTTTATCTACGAGTTTCAGATTTAGCTACAACGGATCTGATATAAAGAGATACGATTTTAATGTTATTTTGATAACTTGTATTAATTTGAATATTTATTAAGGTTTATCTATTGTTTTAATTAATATTTGTGATAATTATATTTTAGTTTTTGGGCTTTTATTTATGTTGGGTTTGTTTTGGCCCAAAATCAATGTTTAAATTTGTTTTAGGCATTAGGTTCGTGCTTGACTGAATTTTAGTTAAGGCCCATTGGTTTGCAACCCAGTATGGGACCCTTAGGGTTATTATGTTAGAACTATATTATGTTTTGTTTTGCTGTAAATTTTGGGTAGCCTTTAGACATTAATGAAATTCAGTTTTGCTTGAGCAAACTTCCTTTTCTTTGTTGGGACAAAGAGTAAATTTGATTATCAAGGTATAATTGTGCTTGTGGCATCAATCGCAATAATCCAATACCTCTAATTCTTAGTTACAAGTTAACTTTGAGTCAAGGTTCAACCAAAGCTGATTATTCAACCTTTTTAGGGAAACTATCATCTTCATTGTGGGTTTACGTGACCATATAATCACGAGGTTCGCATCATGATTTATAGAAATAAATATTTTTTCACAATTTAATTAATGTTAGTCATTATGTTTTAATTAAATATGAACTAGGAATTATATATTAATATTGACATTGTTTATAATATTATTAGTAGTATTGTATTGATAGTACAATTGTTAATCCTAAGTTTTTAACTAGTTGGTGCTTATATATAATAGTTATGGACTAGATTCTTGGGTTGGGTTTCGTAATGGATAAGATTAATTTTTTTAATGTAAAAAAATATCTAGGCATTGCTAATGTTTTTTAGTAGAAAAAAAACTATGTGAAGATTTACCTAATGTGATCTGATGGTACTAAAAGCAACCCAAACGATCGATAAAAACATAGTTTGATTATAAAAACTCAAGACAACATCTTCTTATAAATATTGAGAGGGAAACAAATATGATCAACCTAGATTAACCTATTAAATCCACAATCCAAATTATGAAATCATGGTAACCCTATATAAAGCAAATCAAAACTAATTATGAAACTCAATTCCTAAATAACTCAATATTAAAGGATTAAATTGAAGAAAAAAAACTAATTTAAAAAAAATAACCTAAGTCAACCTGAGTTAATTTACTAAACTCATGACTCGAGTTATAAGATTAAGATAACTTTATAAAAAGTAAATAAAAAATTATGAAGCCTATTTTCCTATTAACTTAATGTTAAATGATAAAGTTGAAAAAAAATTTAATGTAAACTAAACACAAAAAAATCAGTCAACCTCGGTTTACTCGCCAAACCCATGAGACCAAGACAATCTCATATAAAGTAAACTAAAAAAAAGACATGAGTTAGCTCAGGTTAACTTGCTGGATTCATAACCTAGGTCATTAGACTTGGATAACTCATTAAAAGTAAATCAAAACAAATTATGAAGCTTAATTTTCAAACAACACAATATTAAAAAATGAAATTGAGAAATGTTTTTTGAATAAAACAACTGAATTAATATGCTAAACTTGAGATTCAGGTCGTGAGATCAGGATAGCCACACAAAAAATAAATTGAAACAAATTATAAAGTGTAATTTCCATTGAATCCAATATTTAATAATAAAATTAAAAAATCAATCAAATAAGGACAAAAAATGACCCGAGTAAACTCGGGTTAATTGACTAAACTCATGACCTAGGTTATAGGACTAGAATAACCTCATAGAAAGTAAACTAAAAAAAATTAAATTTAACCTAGGTTAACTTGTTAAACCGTGACTAGAGTCATTAGATTATGATAACTCTATAGAAAACAAATAGAAATAAATTATAAAGCTAAATTTCAATGAACCCAATACTAAATGATCAAATAAAAAAAAAATCTAAAAAAGAACATAATAAAACCAGCCGAGTTTACCCAGGTTAGCTAGTGAAATTAGTGACCTAAGTCATGAGACCAGGATAATTTTTTAAAAAGTAAATTGAAACAAATCATGAAATATAATTCCTAAATCAACTAATATTGAAAAATGAAATTAAAAAAACTTTCAATTAAAAAAAAAAGAAAAAACTCGAGTTAATCGAGTTAACCCGTCAAACCAAAAACATAGGTTATAAGATTCAGATAATTATAGAGAAAGTAAATTGCAACAAATCATGAAGCACAATCTCCAATGAAGCAAATATTAAAGGAAGAAATTAGAAAAAAAAACATAAATTAAGAAAAAAAACAAAAAAAAATCATTATTGTAATGAATAATATTTTATGAGGTAGTGCACAATAAAAACACCACCTCTTTTTGTTTTTTGTTAATAAGTCGCACACACTTATCATCATCCTGCAAAATAAAGTGCTTTGAGCATTTATCGTTTTGAAGAATTATGTGCTTTATAATTATAGTCAATCAGTTAGTTAAAAGCGACAATAATTTTGTTAATATAAAATTATATTTATTATTAATAAACATTTATTTATCTTTATTAATAATTTATTTTTAATTAATTAGCATAAAGTAAAGATAAAGTCATTGTTGTAAAAATGTTTTGAAAAAAATAAAATAAAGTAATTATAATTATAAGATTTCTATTCCATCAAAGCATTATTTCTAAAAAACTTTGTTGAATGCTTTATTAAGACTATACATTAATTAGAATTATTGAGACCGGTATATGCCCTTTTCATTATTAAAAGAAGTCATTGTTCTTATAAACTAATGTATGAAAGATACCTAGAACTAATATATAAGTGATTGTCGTATGACATGTATAATGAACTGACTTGCATGAGGATATCATATGAAGAGATTATTTGTGTCTATAGAAAGACTCATGTGACAGTTGTTTAGCTAATTCAAACTTGAGATCACTAAGTTATCTTAGATAGGAAATGCTATGTTTTGATCCTAACTATAAGTTGCCTTAATCAAGGGTAACAAACAAACATATATTGAATATAACATGAATTATATGAAAGTTTTTAAATGATCAAGAGATGATTTACCATTCTAGATAAATTAGAAAAAAGTATTTTGTCTATTCTCAAATAGTATTAATTGTGAAATCCTTGCACAAGGTGGAAATAGATTTAAAAATAGTTTTAAATATCATTCAAATAATCAATGGTTATGATGTTGAAAACAAATATAATTTGACATAGTAAACATACTACATGCTTAAATATCCAACTCAAAACATTCTTGATGAAAGGATAATAGTTACACTAAGAAACTAGTGAGTCAAAGTGATATGAACTTGGAGGGTAAGAACATTATAACCCACGAACAATATAGAAACAACTTGAAAAAACTAAAATTAGACTGATAAAAACTCGATCCAATGATTACCTGAACTAAGAAACTAGAGTTATTGGATGAAAGACCTCTACCATTGAATTATAAGAGAATCAAGAACTGAAGGTATAAGGAATAACGACATAAAGACAATTAATTTTTTATAAGTCCTAAAGAGTTCATTAAAGAACCAAGAATATAGGTAACCTCTTACACATACAATATTATTCTAAAATAAAAAAAAAAAAATAAATATAAGAACTCTATTTAGACTAGGTAAAAGATCCTAAACAAGACTAGAAAAATAATAAAAGAGTTCTAAATAGAATAAGAAAAATAATCCTAAACCAACTAGGAAAATAATGCAACTTCTGTATAGTAGCTTTAAAGCTTTACCTTAAGACCTTTTCGGTTTGTAATTGCTATGAAATCTAACCCAATAACGAAAAAAGCCTTTAGAATTTGTAGATAAAATTTTAGCTTGATTCAATGGTCAGATAAATTTTTTTACTTGTTAGCGTAAGTTTGTACATTAGAAAAATAAGCTCAAAACAACATTTAATGTCCTTGAGTAATAATAAAACCTTGCCAAAAATAAAATCCTCAAAATAAAAGGAAACATAAGTTGTTGTCGCTTCTCCCTACCCTGCCAAGGCTACTAAATGCTTTAAGCCCAATAAGGATCTACTTTTCTTTACATGGATCACATTAATTAAAGCTTTATCCATTCTTTGTTGAACATCCTTTCATGGACCCAAATATACTGAATAAGCCAATTGAATGTTTTTTTTTAATCTTTTTAGCCCTTGACCTTATAACTAGTCTCATTGACACCTCTAATGTAATGCTTAGTTATTATCTTAGGATAGAAGGGACGAAGACAAAAATCTGGTTAATTAAAGAGATAAAGATAAAGATATGAAAATAAATATTTTGATAGGATAGTTTTGGAGTGAGTTTCTATATTTATAAAATAGGAGGTATAGAGGAAACATGTTTCGAGAGACAATATGATGTGAATCTCGTAATCACACGATCATGTAACCCACACACAAATGATACAACTCTTAGAACACTAAGAAATTAGGTTTCATAGTGTGACAAAGATATTATCTTAAACCTAAGCACCATTACTATTGGAATCTGAAACCCTCACTTAATGAATAGAAATTTGCAAACGAGAAGTATAGGATGATTCCACGAAGACAATTGTTTTTTGATAAGTTGATTCAATTCATTAGAGAACTAGAGTAGGAGAATTCTCTCAAACACACATATATAATTTCATTCATCAAAGTCTAGAACCCTTACACTCCCTTTCAAAAGAGTATTTATAGTGCCAAAGACCTAAAACTTAATGGTCTAAACATAAATCCATAAATACAATAAATTAAGTTTTATAACAATTAAAATAACAAAGCTCAAAACTCAATGCAAGCATGCAACCAAAAGCATCCATGAAAAAAAAGGCTATCAACCTTGTGTTTTGCTCTATAAAGGCTCCATAACTCAAGAAAATATAGCATTTGCTACCTCTATTTTTTTTTTGTTCCAAATATTATTTAAATCTCATTATCATCTCCTTCATTGCCTACATTAATTAAAGTATGTTCATCCTTTTTTGAAATCTGAACACTTGCCCTGGCCCAAATATCTCGAATTAGCCTAATCAGTGCCTCTTTAATCTTCTTGGCTAGTGACCCTGTAATTGGCCTAATTGGTAACTTTAAAGGATTATATGGTAATGCTTATTGATTTTCATCATTTTTTGTGTTAGTGAGCTGGTATGTATCATCCCTTTTATCCTCAAAAGGATTCAACCTTGAATTGTCACCTACAAGAGATATTAAAAATATTGAAAGTAATGCTATAATGATACTCACCTGTTAGATCTACTTTGTACGCATTGTCATTAATCTTCTCAAGTATTTGGAAATGCTTATCTCCTCAAGGTTGCAATTTTGATTTCCTATAGGTCGGAAACCTTTCTTTATGCATATGCATCAAAACTCAATGACCTAGTTGAAAAAAAAACGTGTTTATGCCCCTTATTTATCTTGGATGCATATTGGTTATTCTTTTTTTTTTTTCGATATGCTTTGTCACATTTTCATAAAGTGCCTTCACCATTGTATTTTTATTACCATCAAGATTAACCCCTTTATCAATAGGAAAATGAATCAAATTTAATGGAGTTAATAAGTTAAATTCATAAATGCTCTTAAATGGTGAAAAATCAATAGTAGAATACACAATTATAAGCAAACTCAATGATGGTAAGCAATCTTTTCAATTCTAAGGGTGTAGTTAAAATCCTATTAACTACTTTTGTTTGACCATCAATTTATGGATGATAAATAATAAAAAACAATAACTTAATTCTTAACTTTTTTTTCAAAAAAACTTTAAAAAATAGCTAAGAAAATTTACATCACGATATGAAATTATGCTTCTAGGAACCCTATGAAGTCCTATTATCTTTATAAGGAAAAAAATCAATAATGTTGTTTACATCATAAATTTTATGACATGCTATGAGCCTTGACATATTAGAAAACCTATCAACAACTATAAATATAAAGTCCCTTTCTCTTTTCGACCTAGGTAAACCTAAAACAAAGTCTATAGAAATATCCACCATAGGTTTTTGAGGTAGAGGTAAAGGTGTATAAACCATATAGTAAAACCTTGGACTTAGATTTTCTATATATAATACATCTATCACACACTTTTTGCACATCAGGTTTCATTTTAGGCTAGTAAAAGTGTTCATCCAATATATCTAAAGTCTTAGCGACACCAAAATGACCCATTAAATTGCCCTAATGAGCTTCACAAACAAGTAACTGACGCATAAAACTATTAGACACACGAAGTCTATTTTTTTAAAACAAGTATCCATCAAGTCTATAAACCTTTCCGGAAGCTGAATTTTCACATGCATGAAATACATTAGTAAAATCACTATCATTCACATGCTTAAATCCTAACTATCAAAGAACCATCCCAACCCAAAAGCTTAAGCTATTAGGTGAGGTCTTAAGATATGATTTATATTATTCTCTAACACACACCCTCAAGTGAAAGCCCTTTGGGCTTGAAACTTACACATGCTCACATTACCTTGTGCTTAATTTTTATCAAATAAATAAGGATGGTGAGATTCGAACTCGTGATCGCTTGGTCAAAAGTCTCTAATACCATGTCAAAAAACCATCTCAACCCAAAAGCTTAAGCTATTAGGTGAGGTCACATGATATGATTTATATTATTCTTTAACACTAACAACTTAGCATCCAAGGTAGGTAAAAGAGCATACCTTTATGATAGTGCATCAGCCACTATATATTCCTTACTTTGCTTGTATATTATCACATATGAGAATGTTTCGATGAATTCCATCCATTTTGCATGCTGCTGATTCAACTTACCTTGTCCTTTTAAATGCTTTAATGATTCATGATCCGAATGAATATGATTTTTTTGCCACAAGTAATGTTGTCATGTCTATAAAGTTCTCACCTAAGCATAAAGTTTATTGTCATAACTAGGTAGTTCAACACTACATTATTAAGCTTTTCACTTAAATAAGCTCCAATACCTATTTCTAAGGCATCACATTTAATTTTAAAAGCTTTCATAAAGTTAAGTAAAGCTAATAAAGGTGTTAAACAAAGTTTTTCTTTCAACAAGTTAAATGCATTATCTTGTTCAATACCCCTATTTAAAACCAACTAACTTTTTAACGATCTCAATGAGTGGTGGTGTAACTAGTGTGCTGCTAAAATCCTTAACAAACCTCCTATAGAAATTAGCCAAATCATGGAAACTTCTTACCTCAATCATAAATTTAGGTGAGGGCAATCTTGGATGACCTTAACCTTGTTTTCATCCATCTTGATACCATATATAGTTACAACATATTCAATAAACATAATTTTCTCTATGTAAAAGGTACACTTCTTAAAATTAACATACAATTTCTAATCATGCAATACACTAAATAAGCTAAACAAATGATCAAGATGCTCATTCAAGTTTTTGTTATAGATTAGAGTGTTATCAAAATACACAACCATAAATTTATATATAAATGCATGTAACACATGATTCATTAGCCTCATAAATATACGAGGTGAATTTGTAAGTCCAAATGACATAAACTAACTATTCATACAAACCATGCTTAGTCTTAAATGTAATTTTCCATTCATCTTCTTCTTTCATCCTAATCTAATAGTACCTACTTTCAAATTAATTTAAGAGAAAATACATGATCCATATAACTCATCTAGCATGTCATCATGCATAAGGATATGATGTATATATACTTTACTGTTATGTTGTTGATGGCTTGAAAATCAACACACATCTTTCATGTTCCATCCTTTTTAAGCACAAGTAATACTAACACAACATAAGGACTCATCCTCTCATAAATGTACCGTTTCATTATCAACTCATCAGCTTGCTTTTGAAGCTCCTTCATCTTCTTGAGATTAATTATATAGGCTTGTCAGTTAGGAATCGCAGCTTGGGTTATAAGATCAATATGATGTTCTATTCCTTTTAATGGTGGTAATCAATAAAGAATGTCTGTAAAAAATACATCATCTAACTCATGCAATAAAGAAACAACCACACTAGGAACAACATGATCAAGATCGTTAGCATTAAAGTAAGCCTCATTATAGATAATTAAAATCATTGACTTGTTAGTATAAAACATAGATTTGATCTCACTTACTTTTTTCACTTCTTGCATAGAAATTTAGTTGTTTCCTTAATTTTTCCATACAATGATCATCACTCACACTTACTTTTTTCACTTCTTGGGTCTTACCTTTACTTTCATCTGGTTTACTTATTGATTTCAAATTAGTTGAGTCTGATGATATTCTCTCACCATTGTTCATACATGAATTTTCTCTCCTTGACCTCACATTCCCTTTTCAACTTTAATTAATCATCATACACTTGCTTTTAAGATAGAGGTACAAGAGTGATGACTTTACCAGCTTTTACAATCGTGTATCTATTTCTAAATCCATCATGAATAGCCCTTGTATTAAACTGCCATGGACGCCCTAAAAGTAAGTGACTAACATGCATTAGAACCACATCACACATAACATTATTAGAATATCTACCAATAACAAAGGATATCATCATCTATTTAGTGACTTTCACCTTACCACATTCATTCAACCACTGCAATTTATAAGGCTCGGGATGCTTCATAGTATTCAAATTCAATTTCCTAAAAAGAGTAATACTAACTACATTGGTACAACTACTTTAATCAATTATTATATTATATACTTTGTTTTGGATATGACATCTAGTGTGAAAGATGTTCTTCCTTTGTTGATCTACATCATCCTCTTTAACTTGTGCATTCAGAACACGCCTTAAAACCAAGGCCTCCCCTTTAATTGGATATGCAATCTCCACATCACTATAATCCTCCAAATATGGCATCTCATCAACATCAGATTTGTCATTTCAGATTCAATCTTACCATGATTAATGATCATCAATGTTCTCTTATTTGGGCACTAAAAAGTAATGTATCCACTTCCCAAACACTTAAACATTTTATATCACAATTAGACATAAGTTATGAATCAATTTTAGCATTCATATTAGTAGGTGTCTCCTTCTTGGCCTTAGATGGCTAGCCTTAACATGCACAAAACACTTTGGTTGGGCATCCTTTTTTCTTTTTGAATTTGGCATCCAAGTCGATGAAAAAGATGCCAAACTAATTTGTGGTCTTACGCTACCCCTTCTTTTGATTTGTCTCTCCACCTTTATTACCATAGGTACCATGTCCTCCAACTCTATATAATGTTGCAACTCCACAACATTAGCAATGTCCATATTCAGCACATTAAAAAATCTAGCCATGGTAGCGTCTCTATCCTCAACAACATTGGCGTTAATCATTATTATCTTTATCTCTTTGTGATATTCATCTACTATCTTAGAACCTTGAGTCAGACCTTGTAGTTTCAAATATAAATCCCTATAATAGTGATTAGGAACAAAACACCTCTTCATCATGGTGACAAATTTGATTCTAGCATATTTAGGATAGTAATGTTTGGATTTTTATTATTTTCTTCTTAGTCTTTGGGTTATTATTACTTATTTGGGTCAATTTTAAGTGTATCTCATATAAGTCCACCTAAGAGGGGTCTATTAGGGTTTATTTAAGTCTATAGTTAGTATAAATAAAGGTATAACTAGACATCTAAGTTAGACAAGTCAGATTAATAAAACTTATTGTTTGCTGCACTTTATGTGTGTGTGTTGGTGAGATAATCTTCTTTTAATGGTTCTCTAAAAAACTGAAAACAACTTATCGAAGAACAAATAACTTCGTGGCATCATCCTTATACCTTTCGTTCATGAATCAATATTCATCGGGTAGGGGTTTTTTGTTTTAAATATTATTGGTGCCTAGGTACAAGTTATCTTTGTGTCCCACTCCTACCAAACCTGATTTATATGTGGGTTACATGTGGGTTTCGTGACCATATGATCATGAGGTTCACATCATTTGGTATCAGAGCTTGGCTCCATTAATCAGGTTAAATCCTTCTGAAATTTTCATTTCTTGTTCATTCTGCAAAAAAAATAAAATTCCTTAGTGTCTAGTTTCTTCTTCTCCTTGATTTTGCAGCATATCAAAAAATAAAAAATATTTATTTTATTTGGTTACTGTCCAAAATATATCAGTAGCATAAAAAAAAGAAAAAAGAAAAGAAAAGGTCATTCAAAAAGATGTTTATTAGTTTTTGCCGTAGAAAACTAAACAAGGGAAAATTAGATCAAATCATCTTGGAATTGGCTCAAATTTGATGCTCTAATTACCGGGGTCTTTATCACACCACATATTAAGTTTGGGGTCAATTGGATATCGTTTGCTTTGGTTTTCAATTTTGGGTATAATCAGGTCTAATTCATAATGTTTTTGCGTCAATATATCAAGCCTTATCATAAATTGCTCAAATTTTATATTCTATATTTTTGGGTTGAAATCACACTATAAATGAAATTTTAGATCAATTGGACATCATTTTACTATAGGTTCCAGATTCATACTTAACTCTTCGAAAAAGGGTCTGTTTTGCATCAACTTTTGAAATTCACTTTGTTTCTATTGTTTTCATTTCTTGTAGTATATTTTCAACTCATTTAACATATTTGGCTGTTTTTTCATTATTGTTGCATATTTCATTTCTATTTTTATTCAAGTACTCAATTTCATTTAATTTCTGGTTTTTATTGCTTCTTGAGTCATATATATATATATATATATATATATATATATATATATATATATATATTTGGATTGCACTACTAAGTTAGTTCTATTTTGTGTTGGTTTGAGTTTCGCAACAATCACAAGAAGGTGAGACGAGAGGTATGAACATATGAGGATATTAAGAGTGTTTGAGTGAAACATGAGCGATGTCAGGATTTTTTTTACCACTAACCAATTTTTACAGGTACTATCATGTCAGATCAAAACAACACACCACCCCTTCCCGATGTAGAACTTAAATTCCAAATGCAAGCCATGACGAAGATGATGGAAATAATGAATTTCATGATGGGGAACGTGTGTGATAGAATTGAGAAGGTGGGAAAATATGGTAATGTGGCTGGAACATGTACTCAAGACATAAGAAAGGTTGGGGCTGATCTGAAGTCAAACAATGGCAGTGGGGTCGAAAGGCCAATATGGGTTGATTATGAGGATATTGAGGAGGACGTTGATGATATTGGTGATGGTGGTTTTAAGGATGAGACCATAGGCCATCAGGAAGGTTTTTGGCAGCCTAGAAACCATATTTTGATGAGGTGTTATGGCAAAAGAAAAGACGGATTCAAAAGGAGAGGTGGTATCAAATTGAGAGAAATAAAGAGATTAGTGTTCTAAAAAATAAATCTAGGTGTCTATCTTTTTTTGTGTGGAAAAGTTAAGATGTAGTAGGTGTCTATCTTGTATTTTAGAGGAGATGAATCAAGAACTTGATATGTTAACGGAAGCAGTCAATGCCCAGCAATCTTCAGAAAGGGAGGAGAAAAAAATGCCACAATGATGATATACGAAATAGAACGGCTGCTATTTTCATCCAAAGTTGTTGGCGATGATTGTTGGTAAGAAAAAAACTCCAAAGGCTTTTAAAAAAAGGCTAAGGAATTGTTCATTCAACTTTTTGGTGATTAGAGGGCGAATTATCTTGAAGAGAGAGGGAATGATAAATCTAGGCAAGGTTAAATTTGGATTTTGATGTAAAATATGCAACTATCCAGTTTTACAGCAATAATCATAATTCTCAATCTGACCATTGAATTAGGCTCAAATGTTATGAGACATCTTCTGACATGTTGTCCTACTTTGGATTAAATTTTTAAGGCAAACGAAGTGTGGAAAGGCATCACAATACTGGTTAGTAGAGGTTGTATGAATTTTATTATTTACTTTCTTTTGACTTGTGGACTTCCTATTTGGCTAGGATTCTTTTTCTAAAAGGATGTGGCAGCTTGTTTTGAGAATCTCTTAGTTCTATAAAGATCTTTAATGGGCTGCAATATAATTTTCCAAATGTGGCAAGGATTTATAAATGTTTTAGAATCCTTTTTTTTTACAAGGATTCCTTATTTATCCTAGTTACAACAAGGAAAAAAGACTTCAAAATTAATTCAACCTTCAGATTAGATTTCCTAGTCTATTTGAGACTTCTTAATGGTGACATATCCTATTTTAGCATATTTAGGATAATAATTTTTGGATTTTTATTATTTTCTTCTTATTCTTTGGGTTATTATTACTTATTTGGGTAAATTGTAAGTAGGCCTCATATAAGTCCACCTAAAAGGGGGTTCATTAAGGTTTATTTAAGTCTAGAGCTAGTATAAATAAAGGCATAATCATACATGTAAGTTAGACAATTAAGATTAATAAAACTTCTTATTTGCCGCACTTTGTGTTTATGTGTTGAGATAATCTCTCTTTCATGGTTCTCTAAAGAACTGAAAATGACTTATTGAAGAATAACTGGCTTCGTGGCATCATCCTTATACCTCTCGTTTGCGAATCAATATTCGTTGGGTAAGGGTTTTTTGTTTCAAATAGTGTTGGTGCCTAGGTACAAGTTATCTTTGTGTCACACTCCTTTCAAACTTGATTTACTTGGTATTCCGGGAATTGGTGTCTTTGCGTATGGGTTGCGTGACCACATGATCACGAGATTCGCATCATTTATAGCATAATCTATAAATTCAATGACCACCAATCTCATCTTTTTTTGTTCAGAATATTTATAGCAATAAAAAATCTAATCAACCTTTTTCTCTTGCTCTAAATAAGCATTGAGATCGTTTTTACATTGTAAATTAGGAATTTTTAGTTTAATAGAGTCAAGTCCCTATCCACACCGTCATGGTTCCCCATATTATGAAAATTTCCCCTCTAGTCAAATTGGCCTCTTTGTCTAAACCTAAAATCCCTTTGGTTTCTAAGCTACCAAGGACTTTCCCTCTGTCCTAAAGTATCAACCTAAAAAAATCAATCCCTAAGTCATCATCATCTAAGCCAAAAAATCACCATAGTTAGCCTCCACATGCCTTTCAGCTTTACTATCATAGTTCACTCTCTTTTTAGCCTTATTATCATGGTGCATTCTCCTTTCTCTACTCCATGTACATCATGATTATTAGAATTAGAGCCATCCTCTTGTTTTTCAATTTTCTCAAGCTTGTCACTCATGGATCCTTGCACCATTTGCATATTTGCTAACATTTGCGTTATATGCCTTTAATCTGATGCTTTACGTCACCCTTATAAAGGGTTAATGGGTGTTCTAATTTGACATGTTTGTACCTGTAAAATTTGGTTAGTGGTGATAAAATATCCCCATGCCTCTCGTGTTTCGCTCAAATATCAGTTTTTCACTCTAATATGTTTGCCACGCCTTTTTCCTCTTGTTCACCTTCTTTTGGATTTTACATAACACCAAATAGAACCACTTAGCAACTTAATTCAAATGAATAAATATGACTCTAAAAGCAAGCAAATTATGAAAAAAAGCAAAAATAAAACTATGATTACAGTTTTGCAAGTAGAAATCGAATCTATATGAAATATAGACAACTTGAAGACATGAACAAAAAATATATACATGAAATATATGAAAAATTATGTAAATAGCACCCAAATATGATGATAGTGCAAAAAATGATGTAAATAGCAACTAATAGATATGAAATCAATAAAAACAAAACAAGGTTTAAAAGCTGACACAAAACAGACCCGTTACGACAACCTTGAACTCGAATTTGGACATCAAAACAAATGATGTCCAAATGACCTCAAAATTAATATATAGTGCAATTAAGAACTTGGTAAATAGAATATCAAGTTTACTTTAATTCCAAGTCATTTTAATATATAGATGCAAAACTAACATGAAATAGCCCCTTTCATACCCAAATTCAGAACTTAAAGCAAACGATGTCTAAATGAGTCTAAATTTAATATATAGTGCGATGTGACTCTAATAACTAGAATATCAAGTTTAAGCTAATTACAAGTTGATTTGATCAAATTTTCCCTTGTTTAGTTTTTTGCAGCTGAATCTAAAACTGATCTTTTTAATGACTTTTTTTTTTTTGTTTTTTTCACTTTTATGGTACTAATATGTAGAGAGACAATAAAAAATTAAAGTAATATTTTTTTTTGTACCAAGAAGATGCCGGTACTGAATTATAGAGTAAAAGATTAGAACAAATAGTTTGACGCGGAACAAAAGAAAAAACAAAATTAACAAAAGGATATAACCTAATTAATGGAGTCAAACTTTGATACCAAATAATACGAACCCCATGATCATGCGGTCATATAACCTAAACATAAACAATACAACTCCTAGAAAGCCAAAATTTAGGTTTGGAAGTGTGACACAGAGATTACCTTGAACCTATGCATCAATAATATTAGAATCTAAAACCCCCCACCAAATGAATAGCACTTAGAAAACGAGAAGTAAGAGATGACACCATAAAGACAATTGCTCTTTGATAAGTTGATTTAGTTTGTTAAAGAAACATATTAGGAGAATACTCTCAAACACACATATATTTCATTCATCAAAGTCTGGAACCCTTACACTCCTTTTCAGAAGGGCATTTATAATGTCAAAGACCTAAAACATAATGACCTGAATATAAAACCTCAAATACAATAAATTAAGTTTTATAACAATTCAACTAACAAATCCCAAAACTCAATGCAAGCATGTGGCCAAAAGTATCCTTGAAAAAAAAGGCTATCAACTTTGTGTTTGGCTTAATAAAGACTCCAAACTCAAGAAAATCTAGTGTTTGTTGCCTCCACCTTTTTTATTCTAAATTTTATTTAAATCCCATTACCATATCCTTCTATGATTACATTAATTAAAGTATGTTCATCCTTTATTGAATCTAAACACTTACCTTAGCCTAAATATCTTGAATTAGCCCAATCAATCCCTCTTTAATCCTTTTAGCCCTTGACCTTGTTATTGGCCCAGTTGTTAACTTTAGAGGATCATGTTGTAATGCTTATTAATTCTCACCATCCTTTGTGCTAGCAGGGTGGTCTACATCATAATATTTGTTATTTTTATTTCTAAAATATCTTTGTAAAAACTCTCAATTTTAAAATTATCAAACTAAGATGTATAAGGATAAAAAATGATTATTATCATAGTTTCAAAACCCAACTCAGGGTTTGATTTAGAGCAAGGCCTAGATCACAAGTCGGGAGGATTAGCTTGAGTTGATCTTAGTCAATATAAGAATAAAAGTCATTATTATTATTATAGTTTTAAAGCCTAACTTGTGGGTCAAACCGAGGTAAGGCATGGGTCAATGTAATGATAAAAGTGGTTATTATCATAGTTTAAAAACCCAACTCGAAGATCGATTCAAAGTAAGGTTTAGAACACAGGCTGGGAGGGTTAACCCAGGTTGACCAGGTCAATGTAAGGATAAAAAATGGTTATTATCATAACTCTTCTCAAGGGCCAATTACGGGCAATGCCTAAATTCAGGTCGGGAGGGTCAACCCGGGTTGATATGAGTCATTGTATGGATAAAAATAATTATTATCATACTTATAAAACTCAACTCGAGAGTCAACCTAAGATAAGGCTCGGGTCATAGGTTAGGAGGATCAACCGTGATTTACAAAAAAAGAAAAGATTTCAAGGCGGACTTGTTTTCTAACAAGTATAGTACATGCTACATTAGCACAACCCCCACCATCTATAATCATATTACACAACTTATTATTGATGTGGCATCTCATATTAAGGACATTACTCATTTATTACTTTAAATCATCCTTTTTTATCTGATTATTCAATGCTCACCTAATCATAAAAGATTCACCATTAACTAGATACTCTACATCACCATCATTCACAATATCCTATCATCATTGTTGTCACTTTTGGATTCAATATCTCCATGATCATGTAAAATCATAACTCTCTTATTTTAAAATTAAAAAGCTATGTGACCTATTCTCACACATAAGAAATAGCTAATATTATTGTTATGAGGTGTTTCGAGTATGATATTTACCTCTTATATTTGTGGAGATTTCTTTCTTTGACTTAGGTGGTCTAGTTTTAGCTCCCATAATCGGCTTGTTTTGGGAAGCCCTTTCTTTTCTGTAATTTAGCCTTCATGTTAAAAAGGAACCCAAATTCTGAACTTGTCATGTACTACTCTTCCTCTTAAGTTATTGTTCCATCTTTATAGATATATACACTAAATAGTACTTAAAAGTGCATTTTTATCAAGGTTTTATATCATCATTTTGTACTTAAAGTATCAATAACTCCTTAACTAAAACATGTTTTATAATAACACATCTAATAAAATAAGATACCTTTAATTTATGGTAAATATTCATCTTAAATGCAAGCCTATCACATAAATAAAAGGATTGATTGATGAGTTTAAGTACTAAAATTAAAAGGACAAAAAGAGAGCCAAACTTAGAAAAGAGATTGTGGTGTAGTCCAAACTAGACCACTGTTCGATAATTGGGTCATATTTGAAGTTGCACATGTCGGATTTAGGTTTGCTTTATATGGATGGAAATGTAAGACATATGCCTACAACTTTTATATGGAGTCGAAGATTTAAAAAGATCGTTTGCAGGTCCAAATTATAGCAATAACGGAGAAGTCCTAATCTCTTTTGCATCCTAGACACTATTCAGTGTTCAACCCATATCTCGAGTTCTAAAAGTTCAAATGACCTCAATTTTTTTTTTTTCTGAAAAGATAAAACAATTTCCTAGAAATTTCATGAGTATAGTTGGTTTCAATTATATGTTAGCAATGATATTTTATTCAGACAAGACGATAAGGATTTTTACTAAGTCAAGAGTTGGCCACCCGCTCAACAATTAGTCATCAAATCAATTGTTTTAAATTTTAACCTATAAAAGGAGGCATTCGTCATATATTTAGGAGCTTGGTTGTTCAGATTAAGAACTTGCTCTTGCTTTCTCTCTTTATATTTTTTTGTAATTCTTAAGTTTTGCTTTCATTAATATCTTGTTTATGCTTTTCATTTCCTTTTCTTTACTTAGTTAACTTGTATCTTATTTATGTTCTTATTTAGTTTATTTATGTTTCTCTTCTTTATTATGTTTAGCTAAATTTATTATGTCAAGGTGAAAAAGTTACACTAATGGTGTAAGAATAAGTATAATGTAAACTCAACATGGACCTTAATATTTAATATTAACATGTCTTATCTTTTTGTCTTACTAATTCTTAATACTTTGCTTATTAAATGGTTAATCTAGATTTGTGTTGTATAACACTTGGGTACAACAAATGCTTGGCACTCTTATAACCCAACCATATGGTATAACTTACACCTTTGCTATAAAAGGAACTTGATTTGTTATTAACATAAGTTAGCATCATGAATTCCTGACAATATTTAAAAGTTTGGTGTTATGTCAATAATATAATTAATATGATCATGTTAATAATTTATAATGAGCTATTAATGACAAATCATCCTATTGGAACCTCCTTTGTGTGTGGTTTCTAGTTGAGTAATAAGAGTGTATACTATACTTGTTTGAAATACCATTAGTAGATCCTTTAACCTTGACATTTGTTTTTATCATTGTTTAATCCTTACATTAATCTTTCATCTCAAAGTTCTCATCAACTTCTTTATTATTATTATTATTATTATTATTATTATTATTATTATTATTATTATTATTATTATTATTATTGTCATTGTTGTTGTTGTTGTATTATTGTTGTCTATAATTTATTCAATTAACCTCTCTGTGGTTCAACCCCGGTCTTGCCGGGTTATTTATTACTTTGACACTCCTGCACTTGAGAGAAGACATCAATCTTTTGGTCGTGTCATACACTATGTTTTTTAACTCTATATAGTGCTGCAACTATACCACATTCGCTATCTTACGATTCAAACAATTAAAAACCTAGTCATAATAGCTTCTTGGTAAAATCATATTATTCTATATTTTTATGACCTTATTCTTAGTCTTTTATTCATGTTTTATTTCTTATAATAGTTTACTTAAATTATTTTGTGCTTAATAATGTTATGGAGACACAAAGTATAAATAAGAGTTCAATAAAGCTTTTTTTAACACAATTTCAAGTCAAGGACTAGAAAGAACACATTGAGAAAAGTCATTAGAGATAAGAAGTGAAAATACTAATTTCATTAGGAATCTAACTTGAATAAGAAATCCTAGTGGAATTATGATTGGTCAAGCCATAGCTATCATACTAAACATGTTTTTACTATTTAAACTATATCTAGAGCTATAAATGAAATTTTATTATAATTCAAGTTAGTTGAAAATTATACATCTCAAGCTTTTCATTCATATAATTCAAGTATTATTCTTCAAAGGTGCCAACATATAGTCTTTACTTGTGTTTAAATAGTTTTGAGAAATTAACCCTAATGAATCTATCTTTGTAGGCTAAATTGACTCACTTACAAAAACTGACCCAACACCTTTACTAGTAATCCCAAGCTCTAATCCAAATAAGCCTTAGATCCTAATTAAAAATAAAGTATTAATTAAGCCCAAATAAGTCTTAGGTGTAGCTAACAAAATAAAAATAAAGCTCACAAGTCTAAGTCTTGTTTTGCTATGAGAAGATAAGAAGAAAATAAAACATTGTTGCCTAATAATCCTATGAACTAAAGGAGAAGTTGTTGCCGCTTTGGTTTTCAAGTTAGAATATGATTCTGATCTCAGCCTTGTATTTATCCTTGTTTTGAAAGGAAAATGATGTTGCTTTTAATGCTCCTATTTGTCGCCACATGTGTTTCCTAAGTCAACTTGGATTCTTTTGTTTCCTTTACTATGTTTTCTCCATACTAGACAAGCAAAAAACAATAAGAAATCCTAATATTTAAAAGAAATAAATAATATTCTCACACATAATAGAAAATTCAAAATTAGTTAGGAATCCATAAAACACATGGAAACATCACAAAACAAGGCTAGCCGGAATTGATACAATATTAGCAGCCATGTCGTTGAAACTTTATGGTCCAAATAAGGGTGGATTGAGTCCCTCTTGCATATGAATTAAATGTATTAAGACCTCCTCTTTATGCTATAAAGGATCCTAAAGTCTAGCTCGTCTGAAACTTGCACAATTAGTCCATTCAATGCATATTTGGACTTTGTGATGAGCTCATTTGGAATGTGTAATGGGTCTTTGGTTGTATGAGCTGATCTATATTAGAAAGGGTCTCACATGACCAAGAAACCTCTCTACAAGGTCCAAGTCGAAGCACAAGTCATTAGAATCATATTAGTGTAAAAAACCCTTAAAGTAGTCAGATTAAAAATTAGTTATTAACTATGAAACTTTATCACAACCTTAATTTTATATTTTACCAATCTTAACCTCTAACAAAGGGATCATGTATATGATATCGGAGAAAAGAAGGAGAGGAATTCCATGGTTATAATTTTTTTTATTGTTTTTCTTTTTTCAATTTAAGAGGTTAGTAATTATGAATTTTAAATTATCATAAGGATTTGTTCTTAAAATTATTCTATATTTGATTGTGACACATGAATATCTTGTGTTTTTTTATGATTAAATTTGATGATTGATGATTTAAATTCTATATGATACACAACATATGTTTTTGTTTAAATTTATTCTAATTGATTAGTTTATTACATATGCATGACTATTTAAATTAAGTAGCATGGATATCTAATTTTCAAATCCATGTTTGATTATTTTTTTACTTAGAAACATAAGTCTTGATTAAATTAACTCCTTATACGTGTTTAATTATCATAATTCAATTGCATCTTTATTGATATGCTTAAATGCTTAATGAAGGTTATTATCTGATTATGATTAATTAATATATAGATGCTAGATTAAATAAAAAGTAAGGATTGATAGAAAAACTTGTTGTTTTTTCATGGCTGATTTATTTATTATCACAAATAAGAATAGAAAACATATTTAAATTCAATAATTGATATTTAATTGTTCTTGAGGAATACTTATACAAAAAAAATTCTTTATATTTTTTTTTACATTCTGCCGATTTACCTCTTATTTTTCAAAATTAATTTATTTTGTTTTCTTAGCTTTCCAGGTTTTTTTAGTTAATTTTGATAGTAAACAAAACCCTAATTTTAGTTACTTTCATTGATGTGTGCTTGAATTTAAAATTTGTATCTTTAGTTGGTTTATTTTAATCTAAACTTAATAGCTTGTCTTGATTGAGTAATTAAGTTATAATACTTGTATTTTTATGGGACAATACCTTTATTTTTTATACTACAAATCATTAATTTAAGGATTTAAATTTACATAACTTTAACACCCGTCAAACTTTTAGCATCATTGTTAGGGATACTAATCCTTATTTATTTGAATCAAGCATGTGCTTTTGTTTAGTTTAGCTTGCTCGATACTTTAGCATATAAGAGAATGCCTTTTGGTTTATACAATACACCAAATATTTTTCAAAGATGCAGACTATGTAGGAGGAATCACAAATGTTTTTATTAATGATTTTATTGTTTATGATACTTTTGAAGCATACCATGGAAATTTAACTTTTATTGTTGAAAAGATGAATGGAAACTAACCTTGAATTATAAAATGTGTCATTTTATGATTGAACAATGGATAGTTTTAGAATGTAGTTTTTATTGGAGGTTTGAAAGTTGAAAAAGCTAAGATATATATTATTCTATCCTTGTCTTATCCCTCAAATGTGCAAAAAGTTCATTGTTTTTTAGGACATGCAGGTTTCTATCAGAGATTTATCAATGAATTTTTGAAAATAGCGTTGTCCTTAGGTAAATTATTGGCAAAGGGTGCAAATTTCATGTTTAGGAAAAAAGTTTTTTTTTTTTTTTTTTCATTCATGTTTAAAGCTCTTTCTTTGTTTTAAGGATGGTATCATAACGGTGGTTAATTTGATTGAACCTTAGACGTGGGCATAAAGTCAAGTCATATACAATAAATGAAGGTGCATATTAGGAGGCAGCCCAATATACAAAACCAATTAAAAAAGTAGATATGCTTTCATCTTTTCTTTTCTCAATTACCTTTGTTTTCTTATTTCTTTTTTGTGTGATGATGCTTGTTTTACCTGGTGTAGCCAAATTTGTTCATGTTTGGGTGTTTTTCCTTTGCATATGCAATTTATTTTAGGTACGAGTGTTTGTTTTTAATATAAAAAAAATGTTTTGTTGGATTTTTGTTTCAAACCCTTAGTATATGTTTTTACTTCTTATGAGCGTTGGAAATTCAAACATTATTATTTGTTCATAGCTTATTTAATATCTTGTAGATGTTACAATTATATTACATGTGTGTGGGGACCATAAAATATACTATAGTGACAGAAGAAATAGAAAAAAAAAATATTCCCTTAATAATTTTAATGAGAATATACTATAGGAATTTAAAATTAAAAGAAGCTAAATATTGATATTTTCATAATAATGAATTTGAATGCTTCAATGATTATACTCAAAAGTCAATCTATACCCAATTAATTCAAAAGTAATACATTAATATCTCATATATATGTGTGCGCATGCTGAAAGTAATTTTTTTAATTTAATATAATAAATATGCATTTCATATTAATAAAGTACATATATTGATCATAACAATAAGAAAGATATAAATATATCAGAAGCCTATTGTCGTCCATAGATGCAACCCCCTTCTACCTATTAAGTAGCTCCTCTATCATCTGCAGTGCAACCCTTTCCTCGTCATCTGGACGATCATCACTACCACCTTCTTGGCCTGCCATGTCTGATGTATCTGAGATGAGAATCTTTTGTTCCGGGGCTTGCCGTCCATCCTTCTTTCCAAGCTCTACAGTCATAATCCAATTTGAAACCGAACGTGGACCGGCACGCTTTTGCCAGACTCCGATGTGGCAATTCTCGGCGTCAAGCCTCAGACAAGTTAGGGAAGGATACGGAGATCTGCAATATTTGCGTAGTTTTGCAGTAAGAGCTGATGAGGAGGAGGGAGAGCTCTGACCATTTCTTGTTTGATTTGCAACCACAGGGAAGTTTGTTTTGGCGTTACGGCCACTCATCAGAATCGCTGCTTCATCGTAGGCTCTTGCTGCCTCTTCAGCTGTATCAAATGTTCCAAGCCACACCCTTCTTTTTCTGTGCGCAATAATCAAGAACGCATGAATGTTTAAGGCTACCAATAAAGAAAACAAAAGGACAAAAGAAAACTAAGACCTTGGTGGAGGAAAAAGACTAGAACATATAACAGCAAAGTACTTTGAATTTTAGAAATCATTTTCAAACAGGTATGAACGAATAGATAGATGAATAAATATAGGGAATCGAGAAACATAAGAACAAAACCAGTACAGTAAAGGATGACGAATCTCAGACACCCATGAGCCCCAGTGGCGTTGCCTGACACCTCTGAACTTCTTTGACTGCACCATGATTTGAAGAACTGACAGACGTTTACGTCTATCTGCGTTTTTCCCTTGCCAGTTCAAATCTTACGGATCAAGTATATATACAGTACAAGAGAACGTTATGCTGTGAGCGAGGTATTAAATTGAATGAGCAATTATTCATTGCCTGGCTTTTGGATCAAGTATAGCTGTATAGGCCATTGGTAGCGTCAACAATCTACCCTAGAATTAAAGGGTCACCCTCTATTTTCCACTAGCAGCTGCATGTGCTGGCCATAATTTGCAACCCACCACTCTACCTCTAGGCACTTGGAAAAATGGATGTACAAAAACGACAATTTTCGTGTAAATGGAGCGTAGACGTATACAATAATCATACAAGAATTTAATTCTACACAGCTATGATTAAATACCAGTCTTGTTGTGGCCCCAGATTGTCAGCTTTCCGGTGTCTCGGTGATTGGAAAGGGAGTTGACAGCTTAGTTTCCGTGTTATATACTATATGCTAAAGCAAGAATAGGCCACGCTTCAATTATCAATTGCCATGTTACTCAACTGCAAGCACATGTGTGTATAAATATACATTTATGTAATGTTGCACAAACAAGTTTAGTGTTATACCCTCGTTACTTTGACAGTATGATAAAAAGTTCAAATATTATATCTTTGCTATTATATTTATAATTCTCTTATGTATATTTAGTGTTGAAGTTGTTAGAAAAGTGAAGCAAATAATATTTGTGGTATCCAACCATCTCTGATCATATTTTTTGCTATTATATTCATAATTCCCCTATGTATATCTTATAATATATAAATTAGGTTATGAATGGTTAAAGAACTTGGTTTTCTTTCATATATAAATTGTATGCCTATTGACAGGAAATGTTCTTAGATTCTATGGAGGGTCATAACCTAATTTTCTGTTAGTATATGTACAAGCAAGATGCCATCTATGTTTCTGTATACATACCAAGATAGTACAAGTTTCTTGTTCCGATGAGGCAATCAAGATAGTATAGTTTGAAAATTATTGATTGGATCATTCATTTTTGTATTTTTTTTTTCACATTTGTATGATTCATTTTCCTATTTCTTTCCAAATCTTTTAATAATTTGGTTTGTTGCATGATTTTCAAAGAGAAAGATAGTTCTTCAAATTCCACTTTTAAGGGAAACTCAGGTTATTTTTTTTTCCTTAAAGAGAGGTACAGATCTTGGGATTTTTTATGAAGAAAACAGAGACCACAATTTTCCGAAACTCAACCCTAAGCCTTTCGTTGTTTGTAATGACATCCACACTTAAACATTAGGAAGCATATCCTTCACCTAATTTTCAGTGGTAATGAGAGGGCAAAATTGTTTAACATGATAACTTAGGTAACGTTTGTTTGTTATCTCAGTAAAGATGTAGATGTATAATGAAAAACATCTTATTATATATTATAGTTTAAAAATATAAAAATTTATTTCAAAATAGTTTAAAAAAACCGATTTATTTTATATCTATATTTTTATCATTCCAACCAAATACATTGTTATTTCTTGTAAAACAAACCAAAATTAACTTTATAGATATGAAAATTAATTTTATACTCTAAACCTCCTCTTTACATCAAATGCAATATATCTCCATCTAATAAACTAAAAAACTAGTTTTCTATTTTTTCAAATTTGTACTGAGATTAGAAAACATATTTTAAAAGTTTTTTATAGTTTTTCAATACAAGGTTTTCAATGTTTTTCAAATAAAGAAAAAACATGAACATTACAATTATTTGACATTTATATATAAGCACTTTTTAGTAATGTAAAAGATTAAAATTATATTTTTATATTTAGTTAGTGTCATAAATTTAATTTTTATTATAAATCTAATATAAAGATTTTTTTTACTTCACAATATTAACTTTTTTATGGTAATTTTTAATTTAATGAGATGAAACTAATATTCTATACTTAGATTATTACAAATATAAAATATTAAGATAACTATTGTAAATTATGGTTTTTAGTTTTTTTAAAAAAATAATCAGAATTTTATGTATTTTTCTTTTTTCAGTGAAAACAATTCATCTTTGTTTTCAATAAATGAACACATTCTTAATTTTTATTGAAAAATTAAAAGGAAAAAAATATTTTATGTTATTAGACACACCCTTAATGTTTGTACTAATATGAAATTTTTTTAATCAAGGATTTTCTTGTTTATTTTGGGTAATATATAAAACAACAACTACCTATCACCTCATTACCAAGTGTTGCCCGTCTATTACCAATTTTTACAAAACAAGATTTTTTTTATTATAAAAAAGTGATGGAAAAGCCTACGTATGTAGGAAAAACAATAACAAAATAAAGGAGGTGTTACTACTCACACAATTTTAATAAAATATAATACATTAAATAATGGTACTCTCATACCATTTATTATCAAATTCATATAATACATAAAGACATTATAAAATATCTTTTACAATCTTCAAAATACTTAATTAATATTAGACTCTTCAATACTTACTTTAGATTCATAGTATTTCTAGATTCATAGTATTTTTGATGTGGATGGTTATTCATTGTACTAACTTCAATACACTTAATCTTGGTAAACAAGTTTAATAAATAACATTCTCCCCTCTTAAACTTGTTACATCCATCTTCATGATTCCAAGCTTATTTTGCAAATAACAGAAAACATCAGTTTTCAATGGGTTTGTAAAAATGTCAGCAATTTGTTCATGAGATTTGACATGAACTAACTCCACATCGCCTTCTTTTATGTGCTCTCTGATGAAGTGAAATGGAGCATCAGTATGTTTTAAACGTTCATGATGAACTAGATTCTTTGCAAGTGATATAACAAACTTGTTATCAACAAAGATTCGTGTAACCTTACTATGTTTTTGCTACAAATCTTCCATCAGTTTCCTTAGCCATATTGCATAACACACATACGATGCAGTAACAATGTATTCTACTTCACATGTGGATAATGCAACAATAGATTGTTACTTTGATGTTCAAGTGAAATTTGTTTCTCCGATAAAGAATATAAATCCAGTTGTGTTTTTTTATGTCTTTAAAGTTTCCTACCCAGTCATTATCACAATAACCTGTAATTTCAAGATTATACGAGGATGAATAAAATAATCCATAACTTGCAGTTTCTTTAACAAAACAAAGGATCCTCTTTGTTGTCTTTAAATGTGAACTTCTTGGCTTCTCCATATATTTGCTAATCAAACCAACTCCAAATAGAATACCTAGTCTGGTATGTGTTACATAATGCAAGAAACCTACAATACTTTTATAGTATATAGGATTAACTAAATCTCTTTCTCCTTCTTTAGTTAACATGGTTCTATATTCAACTGGATTGTCTGCTGGACAACAATCTTCCATAGCAAATTTCTTCAAAACTCATGTTGCATACTTGGCTTGTGAAATGAAGATTCCATCATTGCACTGCTTCACCTCTAATACCAGAAAATAGGCCATAAGACCTAAGTCTGTCATTTCAAATTCCTTCACCATAGATTGCTTGAAGTCTTGAATCATAGCTAGATCATCCCCTGTGAAAAGTATATCATCAACATATAAACAAACAAACATTACTCTGCCTTGTAAACTTTTCTTCATATATAATGCATATTCATAAGGACATTTTACGAATCTTTCTGTGAAAGACAGCCATCAATTTTGGAGTTTCATGCTCTTGGTGCTTGTTTGAGTCCATAAAGAGCTTTTTTAAATCTGTAAACCTTCTCTTCTTCTCCTTTTACCACAAAGCCAGTTGGTTGCTCTACATATATTTTCTCTTCAAGGCTGCCGTTCAAGAATGCTGACTTTACATCCATCTAAAATATCTTCCATCTTTTCTGGGCTGTTAGGGAAATCATCAGTCTTACTGTTTCCATTCTTGCTACTGGAGCAAAAACATTTTCATAATCAACTTCATATTATTGCTTATAGCCCTTTGCTACTAATCTAGCTTTATGCTTTTCACTTTCTCTTTATGCTTTTCACTTTCTCCTTATGCATTCCTCTTTGTCTTGAAGATCCATTTTACTCATATTTATTACATTGTGTCGGTCAGAAAGTGTTGTCAATTCCTATATATTTTTTTTAATGATGGAATTGATCTTTTATTTCATTGTTTTCTTCAATCTGCCTTCTTGATATGCTTCTTTAAATGTAATAGGATCATTTCTTAAAAACAAGCAAAGCATATTAACATCATTAAGATTGATTCTTTCTGTTATATCATAAATCTCTTTTATGCTATCATCTTTCTAAATATGTTCTTCATCTATAATTAGTTTTTGTGGCTAATCTTCAGAATTCCAATTCCATTCTTGCTCTTCACCAAACTTCACATCTCTTAACATGATCGCCTTCTTTGTCATCGGATTGTATAATTTGTAACCATACAAGTTTTCTTTATATCCCAATAGTATGCATTTTTTTACTTTTATCTTCAAGTTTAGTTCTTTTTTCCTCTTGAATTTTGGCATAAGCAACACTACCAAAAATTCTCAAGTGATCAATTCTTGGTTTCTTCATGCTCTATGCTTATTCTAGCGTGATCTTCTAAAGTTTTTTTTTTTATTGTAAATCTATTCAACAAATACACAGCACATATAACTGCATCTCCCTAAAACTCTTTTGGACAGTTTTTTTAGCATACATCTAACCATGTTCATAATAGTTCTATTTTTTCTCTCTGATACTCCATTATGTTATAGAGTCTATGGTATTATGAGCTAATGAATAATACCATTTTACTTACAATAATCATCAAAATCATGAAAAATATACTATGCTCCTCTATCTATTCTTAGGCATTTTAGCTTACACTCACTTTGTTTTTCTACTAAATTTTTAAATCAAATTTGCTTAGCACTTTTTTCTTTTCTTTTAACGCATATACCTATGTTTTACAACTGAAATCATCAGTAAAAGTGAGAAAATATTTGTTTTCTCCTATTGAAGTAGGTGAAATAGGGCCATACACATTTGAATAAACCAGGTCGAGAGGCTGAGATTCTCTTGAACTTTTCTTTGGGAATAACTTTCTATGTTGCTTTTTCATTACACACACTTCACACATTTTGATTGTATGCTCTAACTTTGGTATTCCAAGAACTATTTTGTTTTTCTCTATCAACATCAATGATCCACAATTCAAATATCCATATCGCAAATGCTATAAATTCATCATGTTAGAGATTTCTGCCTTAAATTCACACAATTATGAATGTTGTTTATTTCTTGAAGATGATAAATTAATCTATATAGGAATAGAAAAAGAAATGTCTACAAGATTAAAATTGATGCATGCATGAGAATAAAAAGTTGTCTTGTTACTAGCATTAATGATAGTTTTCTTTGGCATAAAAGACTAAGTTATATTAGCATTGACATCCTTTCTAAGCTTGTTAAAAATGATCTAGTTAAAGGTCTTCCACATATTGCATTTAAAAAGGAAAAGTTGTGTGATGCTTTTCAAATGGGTAAGCAAATGAAGACTTCCTTTAAGCATAAAATTCACATTTCAACTAACAAACCTTTAGAATTACTACCCATAGATATTTTTAGACCCACTAGAACTAGAAACATAAGTGGTAATAGATATGTTTATAGTTATTGATGACTTTACAAGTTATACATGGTTTTTGTTTTTTAACTTTAAAGATGAAACAATTTATGTGTTTGTAATTATTGATGACTTTACAAAATATACTTGGGGTTTTTTTTTTTAACTCTAAAGATGAAACAATTTATGTATTTGTAAATTTTTCATAGAAATTTGAAAATGAAAAGGGTTTTCCATAATAAATATAAGGAGTGATCATGGTGGTAAATTTATAAGATACACACACACACACACACATATAAGATACCACCATAATTTTTCAACTCTTAGAACTCCATAACAAAATAGGGTTATGGAAAAAAAATTAATCTCTTCAAGAAATAGCAAGAACTATGTTAATTGAATTTGACACACCAAAAGGTTTTGGGAGGAAGCCGTAACCACTTCTTGCTATGTTTTAAACCATGTTACTTTGAGATCAGAGTTGAAAATGAATCCCTATGAGCTTTGGATAGGAAGGAAACCCAACATCTTATATTTTAAAGTTTTTTGGTTCAAAATGTTTTATTCCCATTACTAAAGATATTTTAGATAAATTTAATTCAAAATCTGATTTGAAATTTTTCTTGGCTATTCCTCCTTTAGCAAAACATATATAGTTTATAACAATAAAATACTTATCTTGAGGAATCCCTGCATATTGCCTTTGATGATACTCAAAATGTTAAAATTGTTAAGATTCTAGATGACATAAATGAAAGTGTATAATATTTGAGTCTTAATGATAAGACTTTATGTGAACCTTATGATCACGTGGTTCGTATAAGTTGGTATCAGAGTTAGGCTCCGAAACAAAGTCATATCCTTATGCTATTTTTGTTTTTTTAGTGTTCCTTTAAGTTTTTCAGTGTTTGAGTCCATCTTCTTGTTCTCAGTGTTTGCGTCATCCAAGTAAAAAAAAAAGTTATATTTCATCTTGTTACTGTCTCTAATCATATCATATTAGTATATTAAAAAATTGGGGAGGGATTAGTTGAAATTTGAAGGTTGATTCAATTTTTGTCGCAAAAACACAACTATTGGTGAACCATAGCAAACCATCCCAGAATCAATTGAAACTTTATATTTAGTCTATTAGGTATGAGATCACATTATATGTCAAATTTAGGCTTATTCTGATATCACTTGCTTGAGGTTATAATTTAAGGTTCAATTTTGCCATAGAAACACAACTTTTAGTGAACTATAAGCAAATTACCTCAGAATCAATTACAAATTCATATTATGTCTATTGGTGGTGATATCACAATTTATGTAAAATTTGGGCTTATTTTGATATAGTTTGCTTAAGATTTTAATTCGAGGAGCAAGTCTGCCATAGAAACACTACTCTTAGTGAACCATAAGCAAACCACCTTAGAATCAATTAAAACTTCATATTTTATGTATTGGGGGTTAGATCACATCAGATATTAAATTGGGGCTTATTTTGATATTGGTTTCTTACAGTTTTAATTGGAGGTTCAATTCTGCTGCAAACTGATCATACAAGGGGTTTTGGTACCTATGCCCTATAAAGTTTGAGTTGTTGTTTGTTTGGATATTGGTTTCTTTAGCTTCTCGAATTGGGTCTTGTTTTGTTGTAACCAGTTTGTTTGGTGTTATCTTTCAAAACTTGTTTCATTTTTGTTGATTTTGTTTTTGCCATTATACTATCATCGTATTTTGATATTTGGTTGTTGTTCGATTCATTTTCATCACTTTTGTATTTGTTTGTTTTTCGATAAGTTCTTGTCCAAACAAAAGTCAAATTCGTAATCTTGAGTCTAAATTAGTGTTCTTGTTGTTATAAACTCTATTCTTGTCTTTATCTTCTTCTTGTTTTTTTTTTTCCCTATTTGTGTCATGTATTCACCAGGGAGAGGGAACAAAGGAGGGTTGTAGATCAACAATGTGAAAAAATAAGTTATGCTTTGGGGGTTTTAGAATGAGAAGTTGATAATTATAGAAGATTATTTTATGATCTTCAAGCTTCATGGGAAAAAGAGGTACAACACCAAAAGAATAAAAGATAAAGAAGAGCTATTGTGTTTATCATTAAAAAGTATATACACAAGTGGTTAGTACGGCGTGCTTATTTGAAATTCTTGTTAGTTACTACTTCTATACAGTGTTATTGGAGAAAGGTGTTAGCAATAAGAGAATTTCAAAGGCTTAAACAAGAGGCTACTAAAGTCACTACTAATCCTATTCAAGATTCAAGGGCGAATCTTCTTGAAGGGGGAGGGAATGATATGGTTTAGCCTTATGATACGATCCAAATAAGGTCAAATTCGGATTTTGGCGTAAAATGCACAACAGTCTAGGTTTATGAAAATAATTATAATTCTTAATCTAAGCATTGGATCGGGCTATATAAAGTTATGTGAATTCTCCATACATGTTTCCCTATCTTGGGTTAAAATTTCAGGTCAATCAAAGTTCGGTAAGGCACCTCAATACTTGTCAACAGAGGCTGTATGAATTTTGTTATTTACTTCCTTTTGACTTGTGAACTTCTTATTTGGTTAGGATTTTTTTCCTACAAAGATGTAGTAGTTGGTTTTAGGATTTTTCTAGTTCCATAAGGATCTTTAATGAGTTGCAATATAATCTCCAAGTGTGGCAAGAATTCATTAATGTGTCAGAACCCTTATAAAGATTCCTTATTCATCCTAGCTACACAAGGAAAAAAGGGCTAGTGGTATTTAATAACAAATTAATTATTTTTTATTATTTTCTTTCATGTTTAGGTTTAATTAAAACTTTGTTTTAAGTTAGGATCCAAGACTTGTTTATATTAGGTTAGGGGCTTTTCAGTTTAGGGTTTTTTGGTCAGTTTTGAATGGACCTCATATAAGTCCACATAAGGGGTCCATTAGGGTTCATTTTTCAAGAACTATTTAAACTCATGCAAGCCAAAATTTTAGTAGCTTTTGATGGTTATTACTTCTGATTTTTTTAGTTTTAACGTGTGAGAGTGATTTCTGCATTCTTCAGTTCTTGAACGCATAGTTATTAAACTCGGCCCCAGGGTTGACCCGCCCAAGGGGCCTGGTCTCGGGTTTCATGGGTCAACCCAGGTCAACTTGGGTCAACCCGAGAAAATTAAAAAAAAAATAAAGTTTTAATATTTCATATGAAAAAATCCATGTAAATGTTGTAACCCATTTTCGAGTCCCCACATAGAAAATAATAAAATACAAAAAAATTCAAAAAAATATATTATCAAAAAATTTAACAGTGAAAAATGCCAGAGCGTCCTAAAAATGCTCAAAAATTGATTGAGGATGTTCAAAAATATAAAAACTAAAATTTGACAATATATCATTGACTGATGAGAGCCCCGATGATAAAGAAAATTCAGTTTGAAGAAGAAAAATTCAAAATCAGAATTTTATGGACTCAATTAAATTTTATTAAAGGTTTAATTGAATTTTTGGAGAGTTTAATTGCAAGAAAAATTGATTTTTGAGTTAATTTGGGCTTTAATTAGAAGAAATTAATTTTCTGGGGTCAAATTATAATTTTTGAAAGTTAATTTGGTCAAATTAGGGGCTTAATTGCATAAATATTGAAGTTTAATGGCCAATTAGGGACTTAATTGAAGAAATCCGAGACCAAGGACTAAATTGTAAAACGCGCGCAATTGGAGGGACTTCTTTGATATCTGACGCGTTTTCGCGACTTTTCCTTTTAAATGAAACGGCCCGTTTTGACCAAAACGGCGCCCTTTCATCCACTGTTGCACAAAAAAAAAAAAGGCCGAAACGGTGCCGTTTTGATGGCACTGTAGGTCTTCTTCTTCCCTTGGACGCGCGAGGCAGGGGAAGAAGAAGATTTTTCTTCTCCCTTTTCGCCTACTTTCTTTCCTGTTTTTTGCGCAAAAAGACGTCCACCATTGCCTAACGTTGTTATCCATTGAAACGGTAGTGGAGGGGGCGGCCAACAGTGGCCGCCCCACCATGACGTCTCCCCTGTTTTTTGCCTATAAAAACAGGGGAGAACCAAAGAAAAAAGAGAGAAAAACAGAGGAGAAGAAAGGGGAAGAGAAGGGAGAATAGGAGAGAGGACAGAAACGAAGAGGAGAAGAAAAGAGAGAGAAGGGAATAGAAGAAAAAAACCGAAAAGAATAAGAAGAAGAAAGAGCAGCAGAGAAGAAAACGAAGAGAGAGAAGGAAAACGCAGAACCACCGTGCCTCCGCCACCATCGCCTCCACTGCCACCAGCAGAACCGCCTCGACGCCACCGCAGGTAACCTCCCGCTGCCCCGTCTCCTTCTCCTTCTGCCTTCTTTTGTTTTCATGCAGAACGTGAATTAATTCACGTTCTGCAACTGATGAGAGGCTGGTTACTGTGCCTATGCACAGTAACCAGCCCATTTAGTAATGGGTCGGGTTGGCCCAGCCCATTGAAATGGGTCGGGTCTGACCCATTTCAATTTTTTTATTATTTTTTTTTTATTTTACAATTTTTTTTCAGCACATTTTTTATCAATTTTGCTTAATATCGGGTGGTATTTTACATCGTAAAAATATAAATCCGGTATTAAAATACCCGGTTTTCATCACACGGCACTATTTACAGCATTGTTCACACATGTATTTGGGCCTGACTCTGCCCATTGAAAAAGAAAAAAATAAAAAATATTTGCTTCAGCATTTAATAATTTTTCCGTGCAGTTTTTATGTTATTTTGATTAATATCGGGTAGTATTTTACATCGTAAAAACATAAATCCAGTATTAAAATACCCGGTTTTTCATCAAAAAAATTCCAAAAATAAAAAAAAAAACAATTGAAAAATTAAAAAAAATGTTTTTGTGCATACGGCCAAGTGTCTCAAATCTAAAAAATCATATCGTATTTTTCATATGTCAAAAAACAATATTTTAGCATGCATTTTGGCTTTAATAACCAGTTTATTAAAGTCAAGAGAACATTGGCCAAAATCTCAAAAACAGCAAAATATTTTATTTTGTTTGATTTTAGTATCAGGGATTATGAATTTATACGTAAATCGTATTCCTGATATTAAAAAGATATTTTCTTTTGACGACTTCGAATAGTTAGTTTTTTACCCGATAAAGATAAGGATCTCCTTACGGAGGAGGACTTTTCTTAAACTGTAAACGAACCAACAATTCAAAAACCACAACACGATTTTAGATTTTATCAGACATTAAAACAATGCAGCCTACCTTAGGTAGGGCGTAGTTGGGGTGCTAATACCTTCCCTTTACGCAACCAATCTCCGTACCCAATCTCTAAAGACCAGTTAAGGTTCCTAGTAACCATAATATTAGGTGGCGACTCCCATTCCAATTTTTCACTTATAGAGACAAGAATTCCTTGTCTCTCCCTATTTGCTAGGAATAAATATTCCAATTTTTTCCTTGAGGGTGGACGATCGTCGCGCCGCCGCACACGTGCGACAGTAAATATAGATTATACATATTATAAATAATGAAGTTTAAAATAATATTTTAAAAAGTTTTTTATCCCACATTGAAAAAACATAACTTTTATCTTTGGGAACATATAGTATATATATTAATGGATTTCAAATCCCACATTGAAAAAACATAACTTTTTTCATGGGAACATAGAGTATATATATATGAAAGGGCTTCAAATCCCACATTGAAAAAATACTATATAATCCTTTTAAGTTGAAGTATTTAAACCAAAAGGTTTTTTATCCCACATTGAAAAAACATAACTTTTTTCATGGGAACATAAAGTATATATATGAAAGGGCTTTAAATCCCACATTGAAAATATAATATGTTATCCCTTTAAGTTGAAGTATTTAAACCAAAAGGTTTTTTATCCCACAATGAAAAAACATGATTTTTTCCTTGGGAACATAGAGTATATATACTAATGAGTTTCAAATCCCACATTGAAAAAATATAATTTTTTTCATGTGAACATAGAGTATATATATGAAATGGCTTCAAACCCCATATTAAAAAGATACTATGTTATCATTTTAAGTTGAAATATTTAAACCAAATTTTTTTTATCCCACATTTAAAAAAAAAAAAACTTGGGCTGTTGCCATAGCCGGTCTTTTATTAAACCCGGACCGGTCCAGCCACAAGGTTGATCGGGTCTCGGGTTGACCCCCCGGGTCGTGCCGGGTTTAATAACACTACTTGAACGAACTGAATCTGACTTATCGAAGATTAACTGGCTTCGTGGTGTCATTCTACTCATTCCAATAGTATTGGTACCTTGAGATGAGTTTCCATTGTGTCACACTCTTATCAATCCTATTTTGGCTTTCCAGGATCATATCTCAATTTTGATTGTGGGTTGCATGACCACATGATTACGAGGTTCACATCAAGAGTCATACGGAGGTAAATAACGAAGGCATGGACAAACACCAACCAAGTTCAAGCAATCAACATGAGATGGTAAGTAAATTATTTTTACCCCTAAATGAGCTAAGGTATGTACGCTCTCACCCTTCCAAATTAATTATTGGTAATCCTTTAAAAGGAACTAAGACTAGAGCTTCACTAAAAAATATTAGTGGTCACTTTGCATTTGTTTCTCAAATATAACCAAAATCATTTCTAGAAGCTAAAAAGGATGAAAAAATGATTTTAATTATGCATAATGAGCTGAATCAATTTGAAAGAAATGATGTTTAAGAACTAATCCCTAACCCTAATAATCAATTAACAATTAGAACAAAATAGGTGTTTAGTAACAAAGTTAATCAACATGGAACAAAGCTAGACTAGTTACTAAAGGTTAAAATAAAGAATAAGATATAGATTATGAAGAAACCTTAACATCATAAGCTAGAATAGAAGTTGAACCATATGAGATTCTAGAGAGAGTTATAGTAGTTGCATATAGGTTAACACTACCACCAGACTTGTCATATATTCATCCAATATTCCATGTTTTGATGTTACAGAAGTATATATTGGATCCATCTCATGTATTAAAAGTTCAGACAGTTGATATGAGAGATGATATGACTTATAAGGTGCAACCAAAAGCTATAGTGCATCGACAAGTAAGGAAACTTAGATAAAAGAAAATAGCTTAAGTGAAAGAGAATTAAAAAGGTCATTCATATAAGGAAGAGATATAGGAGCTTAAAGACAAAATTCACGAGGACTATGCTTGCCTTTTTGATAAATTCAGTAAGTCTTCAAGTTTTTCTATCAAGTTTCAAGGATAAAAAAATTGTAAGGTGGGTAGGATGTAATATTTTGAAAGAAAGGAAAAGATTTTAATAGGAAAGGGCAACATTACTTTTAAAGGAGTAAACATTGGGTATAAATGAGTAAGGGACACTTTGGTAATTGTATAGAGGTAATAAATATAAATAGGATGGGAAAAGAAGATTAGAACTTAAAAGAGAGAAAACCAAAAGAAAGAAAGAAAAAAGAAGAGGAGAGAGGGAAAGATAAAGGAGTTAGAGAAAATAGGTTTTTAAGATAATTATTGTTAGTAATTATGATTTCAAATTTATTGAGATTTAGGTATTTGAAGTTTGAGTTTTGTTATGGTCTACTTGTGAAACTCACCTAAAAGCATGAAGCCAAACTTGTATATATTTCTCATTAATGTATTACCTCGTAGATGTATATTGAATGTTATTTACTTACTGAGTTATTGAACTCACCCTCTTATTATTTATCTTTTTCAATCTTATAGCTTGTTTATTAGCTTTTATTGGACTTTCAGAACCTACTCTTTTGATTGTAATTGATATTATTTTTTCATGTCTAATTAGTGCTTCACATTTATTGAATTGTATCAAGATAATTGATTTATATTACAGAATTAATTATGATATCAAAGGTTGTGTAGAACTTTAATTAAAGAAAACGTCTGTATATCTATGTGCCCGGTAATGAATCAGAGGATTAGGTCATGATAAATTAATTGATAAGTTGCCCTCACTACACTGCAGATTACTTTTTAATGCGCAAGATAAGTTTTGTCATGACAAAAGCTGATATAGAAAAAGAAATGTACATGAGTGGTTAACATGTTTTCTAGTAGAAAAAATTTTAAGAAAAAGTTTAAAACCCAATGGTTTTTTGTTTTTTTAGTTTTTTAAATATTGACATATTAAATCAATCCCAGTCAACTTGGATTCACCCGTCAAATACATAACTTATGTCATGAACTTCACTAGATTTTTAATAACTTTTTAAAAATAATTTTAATTTAACCATATGATGAAGTCTAATTCTTAACCAACTAAATATTAAATGATGAAATAAAAAAAAAATCAATAAAAAAACTCAATGTTGAATAATAAATTTGAAGAAAAAAAAATCTTTTTTAAACCTTTCGAGAAACTTTCGCAAAATTAACTTAGACAAATTATCAGCCCTAATGACGTTTTGTTCAGACAAGAAGATAAGGATTGTCACCAAGTCAAGATGTGGCCACCTGCTCAACAATTAGTCATCAAATCAATATATTTGAATTTTGGCAAATAAAAGAAGGCATTTACCATGCATTTATGCATCTTAGTTTTCAGATCAAGATCATATTCTTGCTTTCTTTCTTTGTATTTTTGTAATGTTTAAGTTTTGCTTTCATTAATCTTTAGTTTATACTTTTCATCATAACTATGTTGTTTTCTAGTTTATTTATGTTTCTCTTCTTCACAATATTTAGTTAAGTTTAATATGCCAAGGTGAAAAGGTTTCACTAATAGTGTTAAGATATGTATAATATAAACTCAATATGGACTTCAATGCTTACATCTAAGAAAGGTTGCTATTAACATGTCTTATCATTTTATCTTATTAATTCTTAATACCTTACTTGTTAAATGCTTAATCTAAATCTGTGTTGTATAATACTTGGTATAATAAATCCTTGATCTTTCATAGCCAATTGTATGGTATAACCGACAGATGTGCTATGAAAGGAACTTGATTTGTTGTTAACATAACTTAGCATCATGAATTCCTGACAATATTGGATCCATCATAAGTTACTTAAATAAGATATCTAATATGATCATATTAATAATTTATAATTAGTTATTAATACAAAATCATCTTATTGAAACCTTCTTTGTGTGTGATTTCCGGTTGAGTAATAAAGAGTTTATATTATACTTATTTGAAATACCATTAGTGGATCCTCTAACCTTGATATTTGTTTTTTATCATTGTTTTAATCCTCACATTAATCTTACATCTCAAAATTCTCTTTCACTCATTATTATTATTATTATTATTATTATTATTATATAGTTAACCTCCATGTGGTTCGACCCGTCTTGTTGGGTTATTTATTACTTCAAACACTCCTACACTTGGGATAAAACATCAATCTTTTATGAATACTAGATAATTCATTTAGTTTACTCACTCGCCCAATCCTTTGTTTTTTTCTCTCTTTAACATCCAAGTGCATCTCATGAAATGGTATTTTTGTTTATCACCACTATATATATATAAAATCAATTAACAAAATAAACATATTTTAAAAAAGTCTTAGTGGAATAATTTAATTTTACATATCACCACGATATTAAAGATTTAAAAACACAAAATATCAAAGAAAATTGTGAAATAAATTAATACAAATTGCAAATAAATTAATACAAATTGTGAAAAAAGATTTTAAAAGCATATTAAAATCCTGATTATAAATATTATTGATAACATTAAAAAATACTATTAAAAAACTAAAATACGTCATTTTTGTTTTCACAAACAACAGAGTCACGAGGGGACATTAAAATAATACCTCCTCAACCTGTATTATTTAATTTGTATTACTTTGACCATTTTGAACCTTAAATATATTTTGCTTTGACGTGGGGCATTCTTTATCCTTTCATTGGATATAATTAAATGGCAACAATAGGACTTCTCACTCACATTGTAACTTGTCGGCAAACTTGGGTAAGTGGCCTGTCAGACAAAGGCAGCATACACGAGTTCGACCACACAGTTGCGAGGCAATGTAGCCCTTTCGTAGAGTAGCAATAACCCACCACCTGTCAAAGCAAGTTGTGGATTGATTTTAGACCACGGCTAGCTTTTTGGCCCACACGCTCTACGGGTTGCTTCATTTTTTTTTTCAGCCTGAAAAAAATATTAAGATATTAAGTAAAAAAGATTGATGTATAATTACCAAAATGTTTTATAAAATATTTCTTAAATTGTGATATATAATATTTTTTAAAAAATAAATATAGAAAACCAATATATTATTAAATAAACTTAAATTAACAATGATTAACTTGTGAAACTTGTTATATAGGATGTGAGATCGCGATAAAATTATATAATTCACATTGAAACAAATTAAAAGGTTTAATTATAATGAATCAAATATTAAAAGTAAAAAAAAAATAATTAATTAAAAAAACAATAACCCATGTAAACTTATATCAATGATAGTTTGCAACGCTTGAGCTAGGCTAAATTTGTTCGGACATAAAATGAACAAAGTTAAGGTGATGCTAGATTTTCTAAAAATGTAAAAGAAATCTTAGACTTGTGTCATTAAGTCGATTGAGTTCAATAAGTTTATTAATTTTATTAATATAATAAAGGCAACCATAATAAAATAACATTAAAGACCAAGTAAATCCAGACAAATCTTTTATACTCAAGTTAATCTTCTAAAATCATAATCATGAAATCTCATACTTGAGCACGATTAAGAAGCCCAGTTCCCAACTAAAAAAATAATGTCCACCCGTGTTAACCTATTAAGCTCGTGGCTTACGTTAATTGACTAGAAAGCATTAGATTGGCAAAACTTCAAAGCTCAACTTTCAACTAGTCAAATATTTAAGAGATAAATTAAAAAAAAAATCAATCATACAAAAGGTTAGAAAAATAGCAACTATAAGCCAAAAAAAGAGCTCAAGCCCACCCGAGTTAAGTTATGAGATCAGATAACCTAATAAAAAGAAAAATGAAGAAAATCATGAAACCTAATTTTAAAAAAAAAATTATTAGCTTATAAAATTCATGACCTTGGTCATTTGACTAGAAGAAACCAAATATAGAAAAATCATGAAATTCAATTCTAAACAATCAAATATTGAAAGATAAAATTAAAAAAAATATCTAGCCATACATGGAGATCTAAAAAGAAGAAAGAGTAATTATAAGCCAAAAAACATTTTGTGTGAGTCTATCTAAGTTAACATGCTAAACCCACATGCTAAATAATTAGATCATGATAATCCAATAGAAGAAAAATGAAGAAACTTATAAAACCTTTTTGTAAAAAAAAAAAATGTTTGTTAAAGAATGATGTCAACTTGTGTTATCTTATAAAATCTATGATCTAAGCCATTTGATTAGAACCACTAAACCTGAAAAATCATGAAAATTAATTTTTAATAAATCAAATATCAAATAATAAAATTAAAAAATGAAATCAATTGTATAAAAGGATTCAAAAAGTAAAAAATAACAAGTAAAAAAATAAGGATCAAGTTTGGAAAGAAAAAAAATTAGAGAATGTATAATTTTGGATTGAAGGGGCCAAATTAAAAAGAAAAATCAATTTCACAAAATAATTAAAAGAATAAACCACCAAAATAATAAGAGCTAAATAAAAAATAACAAATTAATTTTTTTTTTATCAAAGGATAAGGTTACCATATTGTTTCCTAGAAACCAAATACTAAGAAAAAACTTTGATGGAATTACACAAAAATCATTAAAACCATGCTTTGAGAGTTTCAATTCTAAAAATAATTTGGTGATTACACTATCTTTAAAAAAGTAAAAAATTAAAAAACATCCCTAAATCATAGCTAAGTGTTATTTTACTTATAAGGGTATTGTTGTATATTTACCATGCAAAACAATTAGAAAGAAACCAAGTTATCCTTCAACAACTATAGAATGACAAATTAACTCAGTGAAAAAGCCATTAGTAATTTTTTTTTTTTTAAATCCTCTTCTTGGTCTTGTATATACATAAAAAAAAAAAACTTCAAGAAAGGTCTTTCTTGATATGATGGTCCATATCTAATGATATGATGATTATCCTTCTTAGTAATTTTTTTAATCTCTGAGGGCTTAAGAGAGATTCCTTTCAGTAAACAAAATCTCTACTTTATTAGAATAAACTTAATCATTCTAAGACCCATATTTTAATCGTATATTTATTTTCATTTTGTATCTTTAATACATAGAGATATATTTTACAATATAATTTTATACCTCAAAATATTAAAGTCTACAATTAATTTCTAATATTTTTATTTTTGTCAATTTATATAGTTAATATCAGAAACATGCATTATATTGTAAAATTCATACCCTAATTATTAATTAAACAAATTGATTTTTGTGATGTTTTTGAATTTTTGGCCAAATTCTAATAGATAATCACAAACTTATTATTATACAAATTAACTGATTTTTTTTTTCAAAGTATGTTAAAAACACAATTTATTCTTTTATAAAAATATGCATGAGGAATTTTAGAATTTGGTTCATATACACACAAATAAAAATGAATTTTTGTATTTTTTTAATGATGAATTTTTGTATTTTTTTTTATCTAAATTTTTAAGAAAAGCATGTATATTTAATATCTAGTCAGTATGCTTACAGTATAAGTTACAATTCAAATATTAAATGAAATGGTTGAAAAACATGCAAGGGACCCATAAATAATTTTTAAACGATCCTTGAATTTTTTTTTTAAACAATTTTGAAATCATTTGGGATTTATTTGGAAAAATAAAAACAAATTCAGCAAAGAAAACTATCAAAAAATTCATTAGGACATGTTTTCCAAAACATGTCCTAAGGATAAAAAAAAATGCATTTTTTTCTTTATAAAATTTTGAACTAGCCAAATGCAACCTTAACATTAATAAACTCATCACAGCCACGTGAACTATGCTTCCTAGCCCAAAAACATGACCTGAAAGTAAAAATAAAAAATAACAAAGATAAAAAAAAAATACTTGAATCTCACTAAAAGAACACCAAGAACAAATCATTAAACTAAAGTGCAATTACAACCTAAATTACATCAAACAAAAGGCACAGAGAGGTGCAACGTCATAAACTAAGATATAATCATGCATCAAACAATGATAATGAGATCTTATATAGAAAAATTGACCCTGATAGTAAAAAAAAACCCCTAAACCAAGCATTTGAAAACTTTAAAAGATTGATTGATCCAAAATAAGATGTAAGAGAACTAAATAAAGATGTAAAATGATCATGTATGAGCTATAGCTTTCCATCCAAATTTTACTAGGAGGCTAAGACATAAAAACATGAGAAATTCAAAGCAAAAACCTAGAAAATCAAACATAAAACCTCAAAAGAGTGGAGTAAACTTAAACCTGAAAAAAAAACCCAATAACATGCTGTAAGCCTGATAACCCTAACTTACACATACTTAAGTACACTTCTCAAACATCAACAAAATCCAAAAAAGTCAATGGAATAGTACCATGCTTAAGGACCCTAATAAAAACATTTATAATTCTCACAAGTTGATTACATTAATCTTCAATATAATCTAAACTATAACTACACAAACCCATGCTTGTGATGACCCAAAAACATCCAGAATAACAAAAAACGCATTATACACACACATGCATGTATTAAATCATGTATAAAATGGATATTTTAAACACTTTTCTTTTATCATTATAATAGGATGTTGTTCAGGTAAAAAAATATAAGTGTGTTAATAAGATAAAAATATTTAATTTGATAAAAAAACTTTTTATCTTTACTTTAATTTTTTCATTTCTTTTTACATTTGCTCAGATGCTTTTAATTTTTATTAAAATAATAACATATAGCAAAAGTGTTATATTCTTTTTTGTAGAATAAATAATATTTATAAAAAAAATGAGAAGTTATACTAAAAAGTTATTTTGTTTCAATAGAATTTAAATAAATATTTTTTTTATAAAAAAATATTTTCATATAATTAAATAAAAAAATTGAAGGGCTTCTCATACTACAAAATTAAATATTTTAATTTATATTTATTTTTTATCTTGCTTATTTAATTTTTAATTATTATTAACTATTTTTTAAATATTTATTAATGCATATATATAATCTTGTGTTTAAAAATTAACATTTTTTTTATTAAAAAACATGCTGACAATTATCTTTAACGTATTCTATTTTTACGTTCCACTGACCAGTAATTTTACGTAAAATTAAATGCGCCGCTAAGTTGTGGTAACAGTAACAAACTAACCGTTGTCTCCATGCGCCTTTTAAGATCTTGTCTCCCTCACTTTCTCCGCGTAAAGATAGCCTTGACATAAAATAAAAGATTCTACTTTTTCGCCATCAGATCCGAAAATCCCATTGACCCTCATCGATTCACTCTCTCTTTTCGTTCTTTTTTCACCATTTCAGCTCACTTTTTTGAACAATCACCCGTAGTAAGCAGCAGCAGCTCAAGATTCTACTTTTTTTTCGTTGAAAAAAGACGTGATCTTTCGTTAATCTGTTTACAAGATTGGATTCATTGTTGTTTGTGTTTAACGTGTAGGTGAGAAATGGCGCAGATTTTATTGCACGGGTCCTTACATGTCACGATCTTCGAGGTGGATAAGCTTGGCGATGGTGGTGGACATGGCTTCCTCCACAAGGTTTTCTTTTCTTTATCTCTTTTTTGTGTTCTGGATCAGGCCTTGCAAGTATTGACTGGGAACGCTGTTGCTCAATCTGATTACTTATTTCTTGATGGGGAGTTGGCCATGTTTTCTAGCACTGATACTACTGCTGTTCTTTTCTTGATTTTTGTATCTTCTTATTAATTTCTCTATGTTTGTTATTTTCTTGAATTTCTTGGGTTTGTATTATTCTTTTATGTTTTGTTGGCGCTTTGGAGGGATATAAAGAAAAAATAAAATAAAATTTTGGGCTTCAAATCGGTTGGAAAACACTCTAAAGTAGATCCTGATTGTGTTTTAAATGAGTTTTGAGTTCAATTTATGTGGTCTAATTTTTTTAGAACATGTATTCAAGTGGATTAAACTAATAATCATGCATGTTTATCTCTTTTCTCAGACCTTTTATCTTTTAATTAGATCATGTTATTGAAAATAATTTCATGTGGATTAAATAACTTAATCAACAAAAAGTTGACATGAGAGCAAACTTGACCAACAAGAAGTTACTCTTGAGTGTTTTCAACACCAAACACTCCCTAAGCCTAAGCCTAGTAGCATAAATGAAGTCCAAAACTCATTAGAGAAGCAATCAGATTCAAAAAATACACTTAAGGAGTGTTTTCTATACCAACTTGAAGCTCAAAACTCTTTTTTTGTTTATTTCCCTCCAAAACACAAAAGAATAATAAAAATCAAAGAAACTAACAAAGAATCATAGGGAAATTAATAGAAAAAAAATGTAAAATTAGACAGTTATCACTAACATTGCCATATAAACATCTCAAGAACACAAATTTTGTTTTATAAATTTTATATCTTGATGTTGAGTATTCATTAGGGAAACACTTGGGTAAGCTAGAACGGCTGCTCATTGAAAAGTCAAATCTTTTAGAGCTGCAGTAGAATGTGTTCCGATCCTTGTTATACTGTTGTTCAATGGATCAAATGTTATACGTGTCTACATGAAGGGCTTGACTCCAAGATGCATCACGCATTAATGCCAACTCATGTTTGTTTGCCTTCTTTTGTCTTACTTGTTGAATCAACTTGTCGTGGTTTTGCATTTATTACCGTTATTTCTAGTTTCTGTACTGCTTTACAGTTTCTTTAGGAAAGAGATGCAAACAATGTTTTTTTAAATTTTATTTTGTTTAAAATAAATTTTTTCATATTTTTATATTTTTAGATGTTTTAATATATTAATATTAAAAATAATTTTTATTTTTTTTTTTATTTTAATACATTTCTAAATAAAAAAAATTTAAATCATCATCACTAATACAATTCCAAAACCATTGACACATAACTGCTTCTATGTTGGTTTTGAATTAGAGTGTGTTTGGTATTGCGGTAGTTGTTGTGGTTGTTGATTTGAAAAAAGTTATTTTATAAAAAAGTATTTTTAGTTGAGATTAGTTCGAAAAAATAGGTGTTTTGTTAAAACTGTGGTTGAAATTGAGGTTGAACAAAAAATAGTTTAATGTGTTTGGTTAAGAATGCTTTTGAAATTGAGGTTATAAAATAATATATATATATATATATATATATGGTTTTTAATTTAAATATTGTAGATTTAATTATTGCTATTACATCGTGAAATAAATCATACTTTATATATATATAAAAAAATTATTGTTCCATTAAATTATCTACAATTCTATCACATATAAAATTCATCCAACAAAAACTACAGTTTCCATGATTTTTTGAGCATGCAATAAAATTAGGTAAAATATTATCAGGAAATAAAATTGAGATTACAGTACGAATAAATTTACTTCCTTAAACTATTTTTTTTAAAAAAATTATTATTTTTTGAAAAAAAAATGTTAACTGATTTTTCTAAAAAAAAAAGATTTAAAATAAAATAAAATAAAACACTATTCATTTTTAGTAAATAATGTGGAAGGATGCTGATTTTTCAAAAAAAAAATATTTTTTAAAAAATACTATTAACTTTAGTAGTAAGTAGTGTGGAGGGACGTTGCATGGTTCAGCCGCAAGAAGTAGGTAGGACTTGCTTTTATTTTTCAGCGCTTCAAACATGAAATTTGGTGGGACTCATAAATAGTAATTTATGTTTTTTTTTTGTTAGCAAACATTGTTGCATCTACATTTTAAACAAAACAAAGATGCAACAACGTAAACAAATACTCTCTTAATCATCTTGTGTTATTTATGTGTTTGTGTTTGGTTTTGCATTTATTACTGTTTATTTCTAGTTTCTGCAACATTTTGCAAGCACATTCATACTTTTTTCTTTTTTAATATTTTTTTAATATCACAAATTAAAAAAAAAATATCATACAATTTAATGATATGATTTAGTGAACCTGTGCAATACCACTCTTTACTGTGGTAAATTCCTTTGTCGCAGTCTCTTTCTTGCTATAAACATATTTTATTTGTGATTTATGCTGTCATATAAAGCTCCATAAATCTGACCATCCTTTTTATGTTAGAAAATATAGTTACATTTTATTGCTATTTGGTTCTCATTCCTCCCTTGCATTTCTATGTTCGAAGAATATACTGTTTTCCCATGCTGAAGAGTTTACTGATTTATTCTAACTGCTCTAAAGGAGGAATCCAAAGTTGGATTTTCCCCTGTTCAAGAGATCAATTCACAATTCCTTGTTTTTAACTCACATTTCTTCATCGTAGAATTATGTGGTCGCTCAATCTTTCTCCCCAGGTTTCTGATTGAAAGTTTCTTCTTTTAGCTTGTGGAGAACATTGGGGAGAAGGTTGGCATTGGTGACGGAATTAGCAAACTCTATGCAACTATCGATCTAGAAAGGGCTAGAGTTGGGAGGACCAGAATCCTTGAAAAAGAAGCAACCAACCCCAGGTGGAATGAGTCTTTTCATATTTACTGTGCTCATACGGCTTCAAATATTGTTTTCACTGTGAAGGATGATAATCCAATTGGAGCAACCTTGATTGGGAGAGCATATATCCCTGTTCAAGAGCTCGTAGACGGGGAAGACATAGATAGATGGGTTGAGATGTTGGATGAAGACAAAAACCCGATTCACTCCGGTTCCAAAATCCATGTGAAGCTACAATACTTTGATGTTTCAAAAGACCGTAACTGGGGAGGTGGCATCAGAAGTCCAAAGTATCCTGGGGTACCTTATACATTTCTACCCTCAGAGACAAGGGTGTAAGGTTTCCCTGTACCAAGATGCTCATGTACCAGACAAATTTATCCCCAAAATCCCTCTTGCTTCAGGAGAGTACTATAATCCCCACAGATGTTGGGAAAGATGTTTTTTGATTCAATCACAAATGCAAAACACTTGATCTACATCACTGGCTGGTCTGTTTATACTGAAATCAGTCTGGTAAGGGATTCCAGGAGGCCAAAGCCTGGTGGGGACATCACTTTGGGTGAGCTGCTTAAGAAGAAGGCAAGTGAAGGTGTTAGGGTTCTTATGCTAATTTGGGATGACAGAACCTCGGTTGATTTGCTGAAAAAGGATGGGCTGATGGCCACTCATGATGAAGAAACTGAGAACTACTTCCAAAAATACTGAAGTGCACTGTGTCTTGTGTCCCAGAAATCCTGATGATGGTGGAAGCATTGTTCAAGATCTGCAAATCTCTACCATGTTCACTCACCACCAAAAGATTGTTGTAGTGGACAGTGCAATGCCTAATGGAGATTCCCAGAGGAGGAGAATTGTTAGTTATGTTGGGGGATTGATCTTTGTGATGGGAGATATGATACCCCCTTCCATTCCTTTTTAGAACATTGGACACTGCACACCATGATGATTTCCATCAGCCCAACTTTACTGGTGCTTCGATTCAAAAAGGTGGTCCTAGAGAACCTTGGCATGACATCCATTCCCGGCTTGAGGGACCTATTGCTTGGGATGTCTTGTTTAATTTTGAACAGAGATGGAAGAAGCAAGGCGGTAAAGATTTACTTGTTCAACTGAGAGAACTGGAAGATGTCATCATTCCACCATCTCCAGCTATGCATCCCGATGATCATGAGACGTGGAATGTGCAGTTATTTAGATCCATTGATGGAGGAGCTGCATTTGGTTTCCCAGAGACACCTGAAGATGCTGCAAAGCGGGCTTGTCAGTGGAAAGGATAACATCATCGATCGAAGCATTCAGGATGCCTATGTCAATGCCATTCGACGTGCAAAGAACTTCATCTATATCGAGAACCAGTATTTTCTTGGGAGTTCTTTTAGCTGGAGTGCTGATGGTATTAAGCCGGAGGACATTAATGCTTTGCATCTAATTCCAAAGGAGCTTTCACTCAAGATTGTTAGCAAGATTGAGGCAGGGGAGAGGTTCACTGTTTACGTTGTTGTCCCAATGTGGCCAGAGGGAATACCAGAGAGTGGATCAGTTCAGGCAATATTAGATTGGCAGAGGAGGACATTGGACATGATGTATAAAGATGTCATCGAGGCTCTCAGAGCCAAGGGGCTTGAAGAAGATCCTCGGAACTACCTGACATTTTTCTGCCTTGGGAATCGTGAGGTGAAGAAAAGTGGAGAATATGAACCTTCAGAAAAACCAGAGCCTGATTCAGATTACATTAGGGCCCAGGAGGCCAGGCGCTTCATGATTTATGTTCATGCCAAGATGATGATTGGTAAGCCAGAATTTTCTTTAAGTCGTCCATGTAAACTCACTGAATATTGTCGAGTTCAATTAATATTGGACTGATAATTTTGGTTACGTTTCTTGCCTTGCTGTTATTTTATTATGTGGTTGCCTCATGGATTCTACACATGGCTTTGCAGTTGATGACGAATACATCATTATTGGGTCGGCCAACATCAATCAGAGATCCATGGATGGCGCCAGGGACTCTGAGATAGCCATGGGAGGATACCAACCATATCACTTGGCAACCAGGCAGCCTGCACGAGGCCAGATCCATGGATTCCGCCTGGGATTATGGTATGAACACCTTGGCATGCTGGATGACACCTTCCTTCATCCAGAAAGCGAAGAATGCGTGACGAAGGTGAACCAGATTACTGACAAATATTGGGATTTGTATTCCAGTGAGACACTCGAGCATGATCTACCTGGTCATTTGCTCCGTTACCCTATCGGGGTTTCCAGCGAAGGAAAGGTGACAGAACTGCCTGGAACTGAGTTCTTCCCTGACACAAAGGCTCGTGTTCTCGGTGCCAAGTCTGATTTCATGCCTCCTATCCTTACTACTTAGGAACTTGTTGCGATTCTCTAGCAATAAGAACCTGCCCATCCTCTGATTTTATATTACTAGTAGCAGATTAATAAATCATGTTATGTGTCAGCCTGCTGGGGTTGGTTTTTTTTTTTCCTGACAGAATGTCCATATCAGGATTTGCAGAGATGTAAATTCTATGGTGTGATGATGATGCTGACTGTTTTGAACTTATATAAACTTAATTTATCTGTTTGATGTATTATTGATATGGTGCTGGATGGTGTTTTGCAGATTATTTTTAGCTGTTGTTTTTTATAAATATTTTTATTATGTTTTATTTTTAGTGAATTATAAGTTTTATTTCTCTTTTCTATTTACACTTCTTTATTTTTTAAAATAAATTAAAAAATAACTAATAAAATATCAAATTTTTTTTTTTTAAGATACAATTTTTTAATATATTATAGTGAGCTAGCTATTTTCTACATTTCATATGACAAATCAACCAATTAATAAGATACAATGATAAATGTATTGAGCATCCACATCCATCATGTCTATTTTCTAATTAAAATGGCTGAAAAGTAATCTTTTTACCAAATATTATGGTATCCTAAATTAGAGAGTCCTAAATATTTTATTGTTATTTCTAAGTGGTAAAAATTATAATTTACATGCCATCTCCTTTCTTCCTTCAACAAAATCATCACAAAACCTCGCTATTGTTAAAGTTAATCAACATCAGACCGTGATTGAATCAAGAGTGATATGCTGGTTTAGTCAATTTGTTTTCCAATAAAATAGGAATAATCCTAGTCACAAGGAATTTGTTGCAGTATGATTAGGAAAGTCAGTTGTTTTATTCTTTCTATTTTATAGTCATTCCGTGTCTTATTTGTAGGAAGTCTGTTAAGTAAAATGCCTATATAAAGGCTTGTAGTTGCTGCATTAATTTTATCCATCAATAAAGTGTGTTTTTCTTTCTTTAATTGTTTGTCTTTCTGAATATCAAAAGTTCAACAATTGGTATCAGAGCCGGGTTCAAGAGAGTGTTTTATTTGATATTTGAGAGTCAAACACGTGAGGAAAAGAAAAGAGTGAGATGGGTGATCTTCAAGTTATTGGGGGAATTAAGAAGCTTAACAACCAGAATTATAATACTTGGTCAACGTGCATGATGTCTTACATGCAGGGCCAGGATTTGTGGGAAGTTGTGAATGGCTGTGAAATTACACAACCAGAGGCTGAGGATGCAAATGGTGCATTATGAAAGTGGAAGATTAAAGCAGGCAAAGCAATGTTTGCTTTGAAAACAACAATTGAAGAAGATGTGTTGGAACACATTCGGGATGCCAAAAATCCTTATGAAGCCTGGAAGACGTTTGCAGATTTATTCTCAAAGAAGAATGATACAAAGCTTCAACTGTTAGAGAGTGAGCTGCTGTCAATAGCTCAACGTGAACTAACTGTTGCCCAGTTTTTCCACAAGGTGAAGACACTTTGTCGAGAAATTTCTGAATTGGATGTAGAAGCTCCAATTGGTGAAACCAGGATGAAAAGGATAATTATCCATGGTTTGCGGCCAGATTTCAGAAGCTTTGTTGCTGCAGTACAAGGATGGCAGACTCAACCATCACTTGTTGAGTTTGAGAATCTGCTGGCTGGTCAAGAAGCACTAGCCAAACAAATGGGAGAAGTTGCACTCAAGGGTGAAGTTGATGCACTTTATGTCCATAAAGGCAGATGGAAGCCAAAGCAACATGCCAATGACAGATCCAAAAGAAATGAAGACAAAACAAAGTTCAATCGAGAAGAAAGAAATTCCAGTGAAGCAAGGGGCTACGGGATCAAAAGAAAATTTGAAGGGAAGTGCTATAACTGTGGCAAGAAGGGTCATATGGCAAAAGACTATTGGCAAAAGAAGGAGCATGTTGAAGGTAATACAGCTACCTTTAAAATTGAAGATGAATGGGATGCTCATGCATTCTTCACGGCAGTAGAAGAAGAAGAGTGTTTGCAGAGGAAGGAGCATGTGGAGAATGATGCCGTCACCTTCAAAATAGAAGATGAATGGGATGCTCATGCATTCTTTACTGAAGTAAAAGAGGCAGCCTTCACAGTAACAACACCTGAACATATTGATTATGAAAAGGACTGGATCATTGATTCAGGCTGCTCAAATCATATGACAGGTGACAAAGAAAAATTGAAGAATCTGGTGGAATACAAGGGAAAACACGTAGTAGTCACAGCAAACAATTCAAAGCTGGCTATAGCCCATGTTGGGGATGTCGTAGTCTCTTCCCAACTTAATCTCAAGGATGTGTCACTACAAAATGTTTATCATGTTCCTGGAATGAAGAAAAACCTCTTGTCAGTGGCACAATTAACATCTTCAGGACACTTTGTTCTCTTTGGTCCTCAAGATGTTAAAGTGTACCGTGATCTTGAAAGTCTAGATGAACCAGTGATAAAGGGGCAGAGGCTTGAATCAGTGTATGTGATGTCTGCACAAACAGCATATGTAGACAAGACAAGGAAGAGTGAGACAGTGGATCTATGGCATCAAAGACTAAGTCATGTGAGTTTTTCTAAACTCAACATGATGATGAGAAGGTCTGCATTGAAGGGTCTGCCTCAGCTTGAAGTAAGGATCGATGCAATTTGTGTAGGCTGTCAATATGGCAAGGCACATCAACTGCCATATAAAGAATCGAAGTGGAGAGCAAAGGGACCATTAGAGCTCATTCATTCTGATGTGTTTGGACCTGTTAAACAAGCTTCTGTTAGTGGCTTGAAATACATGGTAACATTTATTGACGATTTTTCAAAGTTTGTGTGGGTTTATTTTATGAAGGAAAAATCTGAGACACTCTCAAGATTCAAGGAGTTCAAAGAGGTGGCAGAAGCTGAGATCAATAAAAGAATATGTTGTCTACGTTCTGACAATGGGGGAGAGTACATATCAGATGAATTCTCTTACTATCTAAGAGATTGCAGAATTAATCATCAATTCACCTGTGCAAATACCCCGCAGCAAAATGGTATTGCTGAGAGGAAGAACATGCATTTAGCAGAGACTTGTCGAAGTATGCTTCATGCAAAGAATGTTCCAGGTAGATGGTGGGCAGAAGCAATGAAGACTGCAGCTTTTGTAATCAACAAGCTTCCACAGCAGAGGCTTGATTTCCAGTCACCATTTGAAAAGCTATGGAATAAGAAACCCACAGTGAGCTATTTTCGAGTTTTTGGATGTGTATGTTATGTTTTTATACCTAATCATCTACGCAGCAAGATGGACAAGAAGGCTGTTAGATGTATTTTTATTGGTTTTGATAATCAACGGAAAGGGTGGAGATGCTGTGATCCAATTACTGGAAAATGCTACACATCCAGAAATGTTGTGTTTGATGAATCATCTTCATGGTGGTCCATAGAACATCAATCACTACCAGACTCAGAAGGGCTTAAAGAAGAAATGCAAATTGCTCGAATCCAGTTGAACAAAGATGAAGATAACACTGACAGTCAAGAAGAAGTAATTGATGTTGATGCTGAAATTAAAGAGAACCCGTGGCAAATTGGTATACATGACCAGCCAAGTGAAGAATTCAATGCAGCAACAACATCAAATCCACCTAGAAGATCAACACGAATGAAGAAGCCAAATGCAAAATATGCAAATGCTGCAGTGGTAGAAGGTGTAAAAGAACCAGAAACCTTTACAGAAGCTTCTCAAAATTCAAACTGGAATAAGGCTATGGAAGAAGAGATTACATCACTACAACAAAATCAGACCTGGGATCTTGTACCAAGACCAGAGGATATGGAACCCATTTCATGTAAATGGGTGTATAAGATAAAACGACGCACAGATGGAACAATTGAAAGACTCAAGGCTCGCCTGGTAGCACGAGGATTTTCTCAACAATATGGACTAGATTATGACGAAACGTTTAGTCCAGTTGCAAAACTTACATCCGTGCGAGTTGTACTCGCTGTTGCAGCCAACAAGGAGTTGATCTTGTGGCAGATGGACGTGAAGAACGCTTTCTTGCATGGAGAGCTAGATCAAGAGATCTATATGGATCAGCCAATGGGGTTTCAAAATCAAAGTCATCCCAACTACGTATGCAAGCTGAGAAAGGCACTCTACGGGTTGAAACAAGCACCAAGGGCTTGGTATGGTAAGATTGCCGAATTCTTAACAAAGAGTGGATTTTCAGTAAGCCATGCAGATTCCAGCTTATTTGTTAAAGCTAATGGTGAAAAATTAGCTATACTACTCGTATATGTCGATGATATAATCATCACAGGAAATGATGTTGAAGAAATCTGCCAAACCAAGGAGAATTTGTCTGTTCGGTTTGAAATGAAGGAACTATGACAGCTGAATCATTTCCTTGGTTTAGAGATAAGTATCACACGCAGAGGAGTAATTCTATGTCAGCAAAAATATGCCAAAGACCTTTTGGAACAGTTTGGGATGCTAGAGTGTAAAGCAACTGCAACACCTATGGACCCAAATACCAGAATGTGTGCACATGAAGGCAAGGAGCTGCAAGATGCTACAATGTATCGACAGATGGTGGGAAGTTTGTTATATCTAACTGTGACCAGACCTGATATTTCATATGCAGTAGGTGTAATGAGCAGATACATGCAAAATCCAAAGAAGCCTCATTTGGAAGCAGCCCGAAGAATCCTGAGGTATGTGAAGGGCACATTTGACTATGGTTTGTTGTACAAGAAAGGTGAAGACTGTAAAATGGTTGGCTACTGTGATGCTGACTATGCAGGGGATCATGACACTCGTCGATCAACTACTGGATATGTGTTTAGACTTGGGTCAGGATCGATTTCTTGGTGCAGCAAAAGGCAACCAACAGTGTCTCTGTCAACAACAGAGGCCGAATATCGTGCAGCAGCAATGGCAGCTCAAGAGAGTACATGGTTAATAAGGCTGATGAATGATTTACATCAAGTGACAGATTATGCAATTCCATTGTATTGTGATAATCAATCAGCTGTTCGTCTAGCAGAGAACCCAGTATTTCACGCAAGAACAAAACATGTGGAAGTGCATTATCATTTCATCCGAGAGAAGGTTTTAGAAGAAGAAGTTAAATTGAAGCAGATCAAATCAAAAGATCAAGTTGCAGACATATTTACAAAGGGCCTGAGTAGCAACAAATTTGAAGCTTTCTGTCAGCAGCTTGGTTTGATAAGAATTACAGAAGCAGATGTTGAGGGAGAGTGTTAAAGTTAATCAACATCAGACCGTGACTGAATCAAGAGTGATATGCTGGTTTAGTCAATTTGTTTTCCAATAAAATAGGAATAATCCTAGTCACAAGGAATTTGTTGCAGTATGATTAGGAAAGTCAGTTGTTTTATTCTTTCTATTTTATAGTCATTCCGTGTCTTATTTGTAGGAAGTCTGTTAAGTAAAATGCCTATATAAAGGCTTGTAGCTGCTGCATTAATTTTATCCATCAATAAAGTGTGTTTTTCTTTCTTTAATTGTTTGTCTTTCTGAATATCAAAAGTTCAACAGCTATCATTTCTCCAGTCATCTCCACTCCACACCAATCTAGAACCACCACAACAACAGCTGAATCGCTGCCTTAACTAGCCTTAGATCAGCGGTTGCATCATAAAAGGTGAAATCATTGTCTATTTAACTTGAAAATTGAGTTGTCCCTCTGCTATAAATACCTGAGAAGATTTGTTAGATTGTGCATACTGGTCAAATCAGAGGTAGGATTGTTCCTAACATTAAGGGAAGCATGATTGCACAGTCAAGTGAAAGTTGATGAAAAATTAAGCATTGATTAAACCAAGATTGGTTCGCTTTTCCCAGGAGAGAAAGCACTGGGGCAGTTGGGATTCCTTGAGAAAACTTGTTGTTGGATTATCCACTCCATGACTGCAGAAGATGTTAAGGGTGACATGCAATAATTTGCAGATGGTTATGAAGTAGGTAGATTATCTCTTCTGACTGGTCTCCAGGCAGAGAATGGTTATGCAGGCATGCCATTTTGTCTTTACTGATATTTAAATTTATTTATGTGAGACAGCTGAGAAAACAATATGACTCAGCTAATGTCACCATCAATGGTTGCTGAGTCGTTTGATTCTGCTGAATCATTTCAATTTAATATCAGGCCAATATCATGGAGCACAGACAGGTTTTAAATACCTTGATTACAATTTCTTCTTTTTGTATGACTTACTGTCTTAGTTCCTTGCAGTATTTTCCCAAGAGTATAAGCACACCAGGGAAGAATGAAACCGTGCTCATCGCTCCAACTGGGGAAGAGATTAACAACAGGAAGCAATTGGAGCAGTACCTGAAGTCATGCCCTGGCAATCCTGCAGTATCTGAGTTTGATTGGGGGCACTGGTGAGACCCCAAGAAGATCTGCTAGAATCAGCGAGAAGGCCAAGGCAACTCCTCCTGAGAAGGAGCACCCAAAGAAGCGAGGCCAAAAATCATCTGGTTCAAAAAAAGATGAAACGGGAACTGTTACTGAAGAAAACGAGAGTGGGAATGAGGTTCAAATGCAAGATGCAGAGGGAACTGAAAAGGGTAAGGCAGACAAAGAAAATTATGGTACCAAGGAAAACAGGACTAGAAAGAAGATGAGAAACTAGGAGAAGCTGATCAGATAAAGGCAGCATGTGCCAAAATGGAAGGAGCTGCCCCGGAGGAAGTCACCAAGGACATGAAGACCCGAGATGATGCTGAGGTAACAAGAATGGCAACGAAGGAAATGCTAAGGGATTCCAGCAAGCATTGGAAGTTAAAGAGAAGGAAAACGCAGGGGAAGCAGTGAAGGACAAAGCTGCTGAAGAAGCTGGTTCCATTAAAGTGGCTGAAGATAGAACCGATAAGGTTGAAGACTTGGCAGAAAAGGTACAAACTGAGGCAGCGAAAGAGAATGCCCCAGCTTACAAGGACATCCCAGATAGTGTTCTGATGCAAGCAAATGGTGGAGCACAAAAAGAGAATACTAATGGGACTGTCCCTTCATCCGAGGGAGAGATCAAAGAAACACTGGATGTGCAGGTCACCGATGCCCCTCAGCATCCATCCTCCCCTTCTGTGAGATGCTTGATGAACATATTGTCCTTCATCTCAAGCTCTGCTGTCATATCTGTTTCTCTACTAATTCAGGTGACTGTAGCTTTAATGCCATTGCTAGATTTGATGATATGTTGATGTTCGATTTAAATGCAAGGGACATCACCCTGTTCCTACCCCACCAGAGTAGGTTGTAGTTTCTGCAGCTTTTGTTTGTTGCATGGATTGTGCAGGACTCGAGATTGTAACTTTTAATTAACTTGTATGTTTATTGACTAGACTAAAATATTCTATATTTATTTTGTCGAGTTGTGTGGCATTGGTTCCAGATCTGCAATGTTTAAGAGCAGTGATTCGTGAGACTAGTTGTACTATGAAATGGCTAAATTTAAACTTTCTTTGTTTCCCTCTTTAGAAGAGCGGCCAGTACCATTGCTGAATTTATTCTCCTTTTGTCGCCAAAAAGTCCTAAAAAAATGGATCCTAGCCATTTGACAGCTCGAGAGATCTATCAATGGATTCTCCAGAGGGATTCCAGTCACTGCCCAAAACATTCCATATCCCAGCCTCAAGCTTCTGACTTGTGACTATCACTGCTTACCTTCCTGCTCTTCCCACCTCCCCTCTCTAAACTAGCTAAAAAAAAACATTCCATATCTCTCAAGAAAAGTATATATAGAAGACGAGTTTATGTCTCGTTCTTTCTTGAGGAAGAGAGTATAGTACCGAAACTTGGTAAAAAAAAACAAAAAACACGAGGAGAGAATCAGGTATACTTTGAGAGTAAAGTTAAGAATCAATACCAACCCTCTGAGAAATCTCTTTCATCTTTGAACAAAGGTTAAGAATCTTCTTTCCAAGTTAGGTTAAGAATCTTTTTATAGTTCCTTGGGGGTCTTATGGCATACCTGAAGAACAAGAATTGCATTATCATCCAAAGGGTTTATCTTTCTGACACTTTTGAGCTACAAAAGGTTGTGCCAAACCCACTTCTTTTCTGCAAATTGAGTGCACTTTCCTTGGTCATCTTTCCACAAGAATCATGGGTTCCTCTTCTTTCTTTCTCTGGCTCCTCCTCGCCTTCTCTGCCATTTCTTCCAATGGCACGTATTCCCTACCTTTTTCCCCAATTCGTATTGAGTTGTCGTCATGATATTTAGATTTCAGAATTTATATATCATTTGTTTTATCTTATTTTTGAATTAGGTTCCATTTGACATGAATTTTGCAAATTGATTAAATTTATTTTTCGACTCAAAAGTTAGAAATAGCTTTCAACTTATATAAAGTTCCAATTTTTAACTTTTAACTTGTAAATTCTACTTAAACTATATTTTTTTTTAAATAAAAAAAAGTTGTTTTTGAGTCATTTTTATTGAATATATTTCTAATTTAACATAATTTTATTATAAGTTATAACCATTTTTCATAGATCATACAAGATATATTACTGAGATTTGGAATTCTGCTCTCTTCTTCTTTGTATGTGAATGAGCACGTTGTCATATACATTACATGCACAGTACACTCGTAAAATGGTGGAGAGCAGCTCGAATTTGCTTCTTTTCTTTTCTATTTTGCCACCACCCAAGAACAACCAATGATTTTTCCCTATTTTTTTATTCTCAATATGACACCAGCTGCAGTTCTGTGCATGGTAGTAGACGATCCAATTTTAGATTTATGACCATTTATAAATAAATATATTATTTAATATCTGGCTGATGGCTCTTTATCATATATGGATATCGACTTGGATTCTGATTCATGTGATAATGTCAGTATCCTGTACCTAATTACACAGTTTTTTTTTTTCAAAAGATGAAAAATGGTAACAGAGATGAAAGACTCTCAAATTGGTGTCTTGTATATCTGGTCTTTATTAATTTGCTGTATGGTGCAGTTTTGACGGTGTACGCTTTCAAGGGAACATACGGAGTAAACTACGGTAAGATAGCGGACAATTTACCTTCACCGGGCAGCGTGGTGACGCTGCTGAAAGCAGCCAAGATAAAGAACACCAGAATCTACGACGCTGATCATGAGGTCCTCAAGGCCTTCAAGGGCTCTGGTATTGAAATCATAATCGGACTTGGCAACGAGTATCTGAAAGAAATGAGCGTGGCGGAGGATCGTGCCATGGATTGGATAAAGGAGAATGTGCAGCCATTCCTCCCCGGAACAAAGATAGTTGGAATCGCAGTGGGAAATGAGATCTTGGGGGGCGATGACCATGAATTATGGGAGGTTTTGCTGCCCTCGGTTAAAAACATTTACGGTGCGCTTGGGAGGCTGGGTTTGACGAAGGTTGTCGAGGTTTCAAGCCCACACTCAGAGGCTGTCTTCACCAATTCCTTCCCGCCATCCGCATGCGTTTTCAAGGACGATGTTCTTGTGTACATGAAACCATTGCTGGAGTTCTTCTCAAAGACTGGTTCTCCTTTCTACATCAATGCCTACCCTTTTCTAGCCTACAAGAGCGATCCCGAGCATATTGACATCAACTATGCTCTTTTCAAATCGAATCAGGGAATTCTCGATTCAAAGACCAATCTGCATTATGACAACATGTTCGAGGCTCAGGTTGATGCAGCTTATGCAGCACTAGAAAAGGCTGGGTTTCCCAAGATGGAAGTCATCGTTTCCGAAACAGGTTGGGCTTCGAAAGGGGATGCAGATGAAGCAGGTGCCTCCATAGAAAACGCGAGGACTTACAATCGTAATCTGCGTAAAAAGCTAGCAAAAAAGAAGGGAACCCCGTACAGACCAAAGTTCGTGGCAAGAGCTTATATTTTCGCCCTGTTCAACGAAAACTTGAAGCCTGGACCAACTTCTGAGAGGAACTTTGGATTGTTTAAAGCTGATGGAAGCATTGCATATGACATCGGTTTCACAGGGCTTAAAGATTCCTCAGGAGCTTCATCTCTTATCCCTTTCAAGGTACGGAATCCCAGATCATGCACCTTCTGCGTTCTTGTTTCTTGATTTGCTGCATAAATTCCCTCTTGTATGCATTTTCTGACCAACTTTCTTTCCATCTTACAGGTTTTTGGAGGGTCATCCTGCACATTGCTTCTTACAGCTTGTATCACACTTCTGCTACTAATTTCAGCTTCTTGAAAGGGGGAATGGCGGCTTAGAGCTTCTGAAGGGATATGATTGGTTCCAGGCTCTAGAATTTACTGATGTACTTAGCTGTAACATATCCATGTACACTTGATTCATTTTCTAGCGTTTCATGACAAGCTGACAGCAGTTCTTGAATAAACTGATGAGTTTATGTTAGCAGTAATAATTTAAGACTCTTGTGGTTTAAAATCATGAACGTCGCGACATCTGAAAAGATTTATTCCAATTCCAGATGCTAAGCACTTCCCAGTAATCTTATATCCAACTGATAAGCTTGTTCATCACAGAAAATTGATTTAAGACGACTCGATACAGTAGAAACCAGAGGCTTGTTAAGAGCTACGCTATGTTCTTGGCCTGCAAGGAGTTTGGTCCACACATCGCAGATCAAAGAAAATCCAACCTGGATAACAAACAATCAGGTCTTCATTTTTTGTAATAATCAAAGTCTTCTTAGCTCTCATCGTAAAAAACAGAACCTGCTCAATATGCAGATTGTAGAAGCCATCATGAACAATAGCAGTCAGAACACAATTGTTTTGGCTTGGGTTCCTCATTTACCTTTTGTTTCTGCTCCTTCAGGGTATCACTGCATGATTTTCTCTATTATTTCTGTTGGGATTGTATGTCAAGTTTTTTTTTTTTTTTTGGGTCAATGCTTTAAAAGATATTACATACAAATCAGAATATATAATATGAATTTTGTTATTTATTATCTTTTAACTGGTGAATTTTTTATTTAGAGACTTTCTTTTTAATAATACAAGATATTTAGCAGCTAATTTTGAGATGTTTCTTGGCTCTATAAGAATCTTTAATGGACACTAATATAATTTTTTAGTATAATAAAGATTTTTTTTAATGTTTAAAAAATCTTTATCTTACAAGGATTTTTTAGCTGGTTTTTTATATTGTACAGTTTTATGCTAAAAAACATATTTTTCATTCAGCCATTTGATCATATTAAAATTTTGTCAAGCATTTGTAGAGATCATGTTTTATATCAAGTTAAAATCTCGGATTAATTCTACATCGGAAAGACCTTGCTATAAAATACAAAATCTATTGTGTAGTGTTTATATTAGTTTTCTTATTAATTTATGATTTTTTTTAATTTTATTTCAAACCCTTTTATTATTTTTCAAAAATTATTTAAAACATTTTCACTATGTAATTAGTTTTTGGTTTTTCAGTCATAATATTTAAAATAAACTTGTGTTTTGCATTACACAATACTTTTCTTTTTAGTTGAACAAAAAACAATCAAATATATCAAAATATAACTAACTTTATGATGTTATTCTTTATACTTATAATGCATGAATTGTTATCCATTAGGTAAAGATTTATTCCAATAATATTGATGCTTTGATTTATATAATCTTCTAGTACCTAATTTTTGGACTTTCTATACGAGATTAACATCACCTCATCTAACCTAAGATAGGGTGTCCCTATGAAATGCTACAAATCTAACATCCTAATGCAATTCATATAGATGTGATGGGGACAAGGGGAGCATATGATATCAAGTTATTTCACTTAGTCACACTCTCATGCTACGAAATCTCCATGTCTCTCTCAATGTTTCAAATTATCTAGCAAAGTGTTCTTATAATATATGATCATGCATCATAGAGATCTTTAGCAGACAATTAGTCCATTTCTTCTTATACATTAGTTTATTACATTGACCGCAGGCACCAACTCCCTAATCCTCTGTAGCGGAGTTCTCCTTAACTTCATTCTCAACAGAATCATAGCCGTTGATCTGATCGAGAATCAAGACCAGCCCCATGGCGAATGCCCCGTCAAAACCAGGCTTAAGGCACAGAGAGAGGACGTCCTTGCCAAGCACGACATCAGTGGAGGCATCTACTTTGCGTCTGATCTCAGCCACCGCTTCCTTCACTGTATTCAATATCGTGCACGATCTGGTCGCAAAAGATCCTTCTATCTGGTACTCCTCACCTGGATTCCCACACACTTCCACCGTCACGGTACACCGTCCGATCATGGATGTTCGCCGCACGCTAAATATTGGATTGCTCCCGTCTGTTCCTTCCCCTATGTAGCCCTCCCACCTTTGATGCAGACTCGGCCTCTGTCCGTACAAATTAATTGATTCAATAATAATAATAATAATAATATATAGATGATTTTGAAGATATATTATATGTTTTTCTATAAAAAATTGAAGTAAATTCAAATAAAAACCTATTCCCGATGATATATTATGATAATATCCAAAATATATCTTTAAAATCATTTAAAAAAAAAACCTTTAATCGTCATTGACGAAAAATCCCTACGCCACCTCCTATATCAGGAAATCTAGGCACAAGATTATAACCGCATGTTTAATTTCATGTTGACTCACCGGGTTGACTCGATATCATTCAGGCAAGAAATCATATATTTCATTTAAATCTAAAATCAAATAGAATCCCATTAATCAATTAAAATCCCCAAAAATGGACACGATCCAATTAGGCACTCTCCATTTTGAACTATTTTTTTAAGAAAAACAAAGAAAAGAAAATGTTCAGCTAGATCTGAAAACCCCGATGACTCAATTCAGTAAACAAGAGAGGACCGGCTGAGTCAAATCGTTCATCCAAATACATATACATATACATATATATATATATATGTATATATAGAGAGAGAGCGAGAGAGAGGGAGGGAGGGTACTACCTTTCTTCTGACGGTGAGCAGACAGCGGCCATGGGCGTCCATGAGAACGAGTTCACCCTTGTCACGAGAGTCAGGCCCATACGAGTCAACACGGAACACCAACTCACCTTTGCAATCATAGACAGTGAAGCCATCATTAGCGAAGAACAAACATGTTTTAAACACTGTGAGATGCTTTTCTTCTTCATAGACAAACCCAGCATCCACGACCAACCCTCCCTTCATTTTTCTCTTCTGGGCTCTTCAATTCAATCCTCAAGTGAGGATGATTCTCTCAGTAAAACACTTTATCCTCAACTTCCAGAGACTAGTCAGTCAGATTCTGAGGAAATCAAGAGAGTCCCATAATAGATGTAATACCAACCGTTACAAAAATACAAACGCTGAAGGCAAAGGAAAGCGAGAGAAGGAGACGACAAGCACATGAGCCAAATATCTCGCTGTGAAAGGAGAATACTTTGCTCCCTGTTGCGAGGCATGGGGTCCCGTCTACAGAAGAGTTTAAATATAATTTGGTCCCTGAGAAATTTATTCAGAGCAGCTAAATAGTCCTTGTTTTATCCACACTTGTTAATAAGATCCTTTACTAATTACTAGAGTCGATTGTGCTCCATTTTAATTTATTACTTTCTAACATCAAAGATTGAATATGAGAATTTATTTCTATGCATCAAAATGATGTGGATAATGCATTTTTTAAATTCATTAAAAAAAATTTTTAATCTAAGTTCATGTATAAATATTATTTAACATAAAAAAAAATTATTTTTTAGTTTTAAAAAATACATTCATAAAAAAATATCTCTTCCTTTTATTTTAAAAATGATTACTATCTTTAGTTTTAAATATTTAAAAATATATTTATAGGGACTAGATATATATTTCTTAAAGAATTATGAGTCAAGATTAGTTTTAAATATAGTTTATGAATAAAAAATAGTAAATATTGTTTATGGAAATATATCTATTTTATATCTTATATTTTAAAAATATAAAAACTAATCTTAAAATTATTTTAATAATATATTTAGTTTTACATCTATCCATCATGAAAAAATCTCTACTTTTTTAATCAAATATTTTTAATCAAGAAAGAATCCAAGCAACCAAGTTATTTACGTTAGAATGTGATTGTAATTGCTTTTCAAAATATTTTTTACTCGAAAATATATTAAAATAATATTTTTTTTATTTTTTTAAAAAAAATTATTTTTATATCAATGCATCAAAATGACCTAAAAAATATTAAAAAATATATTAATGTGAATAGAAAAAAAATTAATTTAAAAAAAATTAATTTTTTTAAAAATATTTTTAAAACATAAAATCAAACAAAATCTTAGCAGTGATTTAAGTGTGAACTCGGGCGGGCGGATAGGAGCTAGTACGTTTTGGAAATATTCGGGTGGGTCCTTTTTATATTTTGAATGCCCCGCTACACCAATAATTCAAACCACATTCACGGGTTCTCTATTTTTCCTTTTCCGAAAAAAAACAAAACAGCTAATAAACTCTAATGTTTAGACTAATAAAAGGAGTTTTTTTTTTTTTTTATTTCTATCGTTCTAAAAAAATATATGAAAAAATAATATAATGTAAAAAACTATTTAGAAAGAATAGCACAATCTGATTCATAAGACTAAGTGTCATATATGACTTTTTTAAATTGTAAAATTTAAAAATCAAAGGATTTAATAGGAGACAGGAAAGCAAAAAATAAAAAAACAAAAAAAAAGTTTATAGAGATATTAAAATTCTAATAATAACATTACTAGTATTATTAAAAAAATATCGATGAGATAAATTAAATAACAAAAAGTAAATGAGCTTTGATATCTTTGATTGTTTATGTAGTTTACCGATTAAATTATAAATCGAAAAAAGTTATTTTTTTTGTTTTTTTATTTTCTCTCTCCTCTTTATAAAAAAATAAACTAGAAAAAAAATAATATAATAATATAATAAAAACTTTAAAAAAAATATTGAAGTTTTGATAATAATAACATCACCAATATTATTATAAAAATCTTGATAAAATAAATCTAACCAAAAACAAGAAACCAAACTGAATCCAAAATGCAGGGGTTTTTACAGCCTTTGAATCGTTTCAGATGACTTTTTTTTGGTTAAAAAACCATATGGGTTTATTTTTGATTTTTGCTTATCTGATTAGAATTTTAAAAAAAAAAAAAAAAAAAAAAAATTGAAAACCAAACTGTGAAAAAACTTTTGACCAGTTCGGTTCGGTTTTATAAGTATAAAACCAAAAAAACAGAACCAAACTAAATCCAAAACAGTTAGTTTGAACCGGTTCGATGACTTTTTTTGGTTAAAAACCGAAACGAAAATGATTATCCTACTTGTAGGGGTGAGCAAAAAAAATAAAAAAACTGATTAAACCGAGAAAACCGAAAAAAACCAAACCATGAAAAAAAAATCAATTAAACTAATTAGAATTTTGAAAAATTAATCAGTTCGGTTTTATAAGCATGAAACCAAGCTAAAACCAAACCGAACCCAAACCAAAAAAACTAGAAACAAACCGAGCCAAACCGGAAAAACCGAGCCCAAACCGGAAAAAAATCAAGCCAAACCAAAAACAACAGGGTCCAAACCGAAAAAAAACTGAGTCAAACCAGTTTGAACCAATTTCTGGTTTTTTTTTAAAAAACAAAAAAAGATTTCAATTTGATTATTTTTTTTATAAAAAACAAATCAAACTGAAAATTTCACTCCTTCCTACTTGCATTTGACTTTTGTTCCTTCTTTTTGTTTTTTTTAATGGCTTATTCATGTTTTATCTTGCATGTTTCTCATTGGTTGAACATTTGTTTGGGTTTTTAAATTTTAACTTTATTATTATTATTATTATATATTATATAAAAGCATGTTTTTTTTATAAAAAAAAATAGATTTATATTTTAAATTGTATAAGGCCAAGTTTCTAAAACAAAATCATATTTTCATAAAAAATACAAAAAAATATAGCATGATTTAGAATACCAAAAAAATAAATAGTTTTTATATTTTACATGCATTATGAATTTAATAGCAAGTTTATTAAAGCCATGAGAACTTGACCTAAATGTAAAAAATACCAAAAAAATCAATTTATTTATTTTTAATATCAAAGATTATTAATTTATACATAAGATATATTTATGATATTCATAATGTCATCATTCACCTGATGAATTTTTTTTGATCAATGGATAGAAAAACATAACACAACCTTAGTAATAATTAAACAAACAAACAATGTATGTAGTTTACCTTAGATAAAGTGTGTTATGGGTTGTATTGTCCTTCCTATACACAATCAATCATTTTATTTAGATTCTAAATATCATTTTGGATTCTTAGTATTCAAAATGTTAGGTGACATCTCTAAACTTTTAAAACCATAAAAAAAATAAGAATTCTTTGTTCTTTCCACACTAAAAAAATCTTGATTTAAAATGATCTTTATAATACCACACACCTGCGACAATATAAGTTTTCCTCCAAGTCAAATATGAAAAAACAATATTTTATTTTGAAAGCATAATCTTTGTTTCTTTCTACCATATCTCAAGTCAAGTCAAGTATGAGCTCTTTTATAATCATCGTTAATATAATTAAATCAAATCATAATGAATCATATATGCAATACATTATTATCAATATTATTATCCATTTTCATCTCATACTATATCTTAGAATGTTAAATACTATTTTTTTTTTTCTTACTGGTCCATAATTTGTATGCACAAAATACATGGTCCTTAGAAATAAACTTCTTCTTTTTTCCCTCTCTATTCTTCAACATCTCATATATGGTTGATAAGTGGGGACCTAAATTCAAGATACACTTAAATGAAAAAATACATAAGAATGTTCCTTTGGACGGACCAAGATATGTATTTTGACCTAACAAGAACTTTATCTTGAAGAACCAAGGTTATATGTAATTGATCACCTTCAATCCACACTTATAACAAAATATGAACGAGAAATATAATAAATCACAACGAAGTTGATCAATCCCTTTGAGATTTTGCAAGTTCAATCAAGAGCTTAATGTGAGAATCACCTAATCACATAAAAAGAAAACGACATACAATATACGACAAATTTAGATAAAAATTCATCAACTAAATAAAAATTCTTATATAATAGTATTTACATGTAAACCCTAAAACTAATGGGTCAGACATGCACCTAATTTAAATAAATCTCAAACTAATTAAAATTAGGTTTTAAATAATAAAACTAAATAAAACAATAGTCTAATATTTGTTTTGACCATTTTCCACATATGATAGTGAAAAATACCCAAGCGAAATAATTGTTAAAGAATCCTTGTTTAGCAGAAGTTTGATGCCTTGCAAAATAAGAATTAGTTTTTAAAGAAATAACTTCTTCTTGTTTGATATGGAATACTTGAAAAATAAGTATGTCAAAGGTTGCTACATAAGTTCTCAATAGCATTAAGAAACTCCTTGTAATGAATGAAATCCATAACTCTTAAAGAAACAATTTATTTTTCTTTAAAGAAACATAAAAAGAAAACAACATACAATATGCAACAAACTTAGATAAAAATTCATCAACTTGAATAAAAATCTTATATAAGAGTATTTGTATGTAAACCCTAAAACTAATGGGTTAGACTTGCGCCTAATTTAAATAAATCCTAAACTAATTAAAATTAGGTTTTAAATAATAAAAATAAATAAAAAATAGTCTAATATTTGTTTTAACCATTTTCCATATATGATAGTGAAAAATACCCAAGCAAAATAATTGTTGAAGAATCCTTGTTTAACAAAAGTCTAGGGGTGATCATTTTTGGTTCAGTTCGGTTTTTATCAAAAAAGGTAACCAACTGAAATTTTTTTTTTCAAAACCGAATCGAAACCTAGTTCGAACCAGCCGATTTCGATTCGGTTTGGTTTTTTTAGGACAAAAACCAGTTCAAATGGTTTGGCTTGATTTTTTCTGGTTTGGCTTGGGTTTTCTGGTTTTGGCTAGGTTTTTTCAAGGTTTTTTCGGTTTGGGTTTGGTTTGATTTGGTTTTTTCGGTTTTAGGCTTATAAAATCGAATCGAACCGATTGGTTTTTTTAAAATTTTAATCGGTTTTTTTTTTTTACGGTTCAGTTTTTTCAGTTTTTTTTTCCGATTTAATCGGTTTTTTTTATTTTTTTTACTCACCCCTACAAAAGTTTGATGAGAATTAGTTTTTGAAAGAAATAATTCTTCTTGTTTTGATATGGAAATACTTGTAAAATAAGTAAGTAAAAGGCCACATAAGTTCTCAATAGCATTAAGGACTCCTTATAGTGAATGAAATCCATAACTCTTAAAGAAACAATGTATTTTTTGTTTTCGCACTTTGGTAGCAGATTCTAGGCTTAACTTTAATCATGTCATTCTCTCTTGTTAGAATGAATTAGCAGGCTTACCATCTATCGGTTAAAATGTACAGATGTCTAGTCTCCAACCCAATTGAAATCACATCCATACTTATTTTGAAGCTTCAGATATGATCCAAAAGGTATACAAAGGTCTAGACTGTTAGATTTAGATATTTTTAACCCGGGTCTCTTGACTTAGCCCATTAAACTCCTTTTGTATCCACTTTGTTTTAAGCCTTAGAATATAATCAATAAACACTCCTAATGAATCATTTGATATTGTAGCCAGGATCGCCTTAGAAGGAGAAAATGATAGTGAACTAAAATTTAAAAATAAAAAGATGTCCATGGAGGCCAAGTCTATAGCTAGCCATCTTGTTCATTCAGGTCACGCCCAAATGACTCAACCTTACCAGGTCCAAATGGATTGTTTGCTATGATGTTTTAGGCCTTAACCTAAAACTAACCTCTTGATACATACTTGAATGTATTTTAATTTTTTTTTTTTTTAATTTTGAGAAGTCAAAACAGCATCATGCACTACACTCTAGCGCACACTAAATTTTATATGCAGAGCAAAGTCACCTTATTTCTCTCATCAATGGTTATTTGCTACCATGTGTCACTTGAGGGCACCTAGTCAATCATTAACTCTCTACCAATGACACAATAAGGCACCTTAGCCAATGATGAGTATTAACATCTCCATTAATGGTACAACGACCAACAACTCACCACAAGATGCTTGTAATAACACTTTTTTATGAGTTAAACTATCGTGAGTAAGGTCTATAAATATCTCTGATTACCATGTAAGTTAATATGAACAACAACACAATGAAAAAACAAGTCCCCATAACAGGACTCCAAACACAAAGTAGAGCATATCATGTAAAGGAGCCATATTTACTACTCTTACGTCCTACACCTACTCACTACTACTCTACTCATCTCCTCTATTACTCACTTTCTTGGTCAACATAATCCTATTTCATTTATTAACTTAACAGAAAAATGTTCCATGTTACAATATAAAACTTGTTTGGCAAAAAAGCTCATAGAAATCACCTCATTAACCCGCTAGACCAATGGTCAAGTCAATCACTTTAAATAGCTATCAAATCTATCATCTCATTAACTCATCACTAAGTCAAGCCAAGTCATTTTATTAGCTCAAGACATACTTATGAAAAGCCCAGTCAATTTTTATACCTTTTAGCTGCTAAAATTTAAGATAGGGCAAAAAGCATTAATGGGTTTCATTATATTCTATTTTTTAAGCTTCATCTCTAAGAAAAATTATATGACATCACTATTTTCACAAATCCTTTATTTAAATGTTGAGTGCAAGTTTTAATATTTTATGTTTAATATATTTTTTTAGTATTTTTTTATTGGAAAAACTTTAGACATTATATAAATTGTTTTATTCATCTTTTTTTTTTTAAAAAAAATGTATTTCATCGAGATTTTCACCCCTTGGAATCTAAATTTATAGCTCTGCTATTTTCTATGTTTATGATATATATATATGATTTCCCACTCTCATATTTGAAAACATATTTCCTTCAAATGAACTTTGTTTTCAATTGCTAGAAAAATATCATATATATTTTATAATAATTTAAAAATTAGAAAATATTTTCAGCAAATCAAACACACTGAATTTCAAATTCTTTCGCCTTGTCTAATTCTCTATTCTCTATTTTATAAATTAAAAAAATAACATTTTTTATTTTATTTTGATTGCGTTAGAAGAATGCAACATTTGTATTAAAAAATAAAATTATGGATTGCATTGTTGGGTGCAGCAACATCGCAATTTATGAGTCTATGCTTTTTTTTTCAAATATTTCTTGTGTTCTCACTGGTAAAAAAAAAAAAAACATTTTATAAAATGTTATTTAAAAAAATAAATTCACGGACAATTTCAAAATTAAAGAATCTGAATTCTGAACCTACACAACCCTTTTGACCACCAGCACCTAAGCCTTCCTCTCAAGAGTACTTGAGCGTCCAACCTCAGTTAATAAGCTGCTCACTGACTAGACAGTCAAAGCTTTTGGCTGATTTTGATAAATTATATAAAAAATTAAAGTGTTGTTATCAAAAATTAAAAAAAAATATTTAAAGTGTTGTTAAGTAAATTATAAAATATTATTTTAAATATTATTATTAAAAATATTTAAATATATTTTCAAACAAAAAAAACACTGAAAACATCACCATCTTAAAAACACTGAATTAAGTGTCTGTTATTTATTTTTATTTTTTTATACTGATTCCATTGTCACAAATCGTAGCTGTAAAATGTGACAGTTCTAGAAAGAACCGCCGCTTGTATGGCTGTAGGCACGAAGGCTGACCCCAAAATTAATACTCATATCAGAACGTACAAAAATACTGCCGAAAAAAGAAGAACTGATATCAGAGCTAGAAATGCAACTTCTTCTCAGATTCAAGCATGCAACCACACAGATTCAAATTTTAAACACTAGTAATTAAGAATAGCTACAGCCCCTTTTAAATCTTCTCCACACACACACACACACACACACACACATATATATATATTATATATATATATATATTATATATAGCATCGCAGTGGATCTGTTGGACTAGCTTGGTTTTTAGCAAAAGTCATGATCTTTGCTTTCAATGCTGCGGCTGCGGTGGATACGTCACTCCAGCTGCCAGTGCTCTCAGTTGATCCATCTGCACATCGGAGTTTAACATCTGATGTTACAATGTATACGAGAGAGAAGCCAAAGCGAGAAGCAAAGAGGTCTGAATTCTGAAAGGTGTTGGGGAAAGTGAGCAATGGACGCACTTGGAACAGTTCGTGCAACTTGTTCTTGAGGTAGCAGTACTCGTGTTCTAGCAGCTCCAAAGCTCTCAAGCACCTGAATTAAGAAACTCAAAACATCTCTTGTTAGCATGCATGAATGGAGAGGGGGAGATCGATAGACGACGGGGGCGGGCGGGCTAACCCAGGGCGGCTGTTTTGCTCGGAAGAGGCTCGAAAGGCAACGCACACATTTCTGACTCTTTTGGCACCAATGCTGGAGCTGCTTCCCATGAGCTGGTTCAAATGGGTTCCCATTTTCTTGTAGTCCGAGAACTCTCTATCCATCCTGCAATTATGCAATCGCACTCATCAACACTACGCATCCATACATAGCCATGATCAGAACTAGCTAGAAGAAGAAAAATGGGTATTAGGAGAGGAAGATATGACTACAAGAGGCCTCTGAGATTCCGTAGAAGTTTCTCGGATTCATGGAAGTAGATATTGACCACTTCTGATACGAAGTTTGGAGAGCTTTCATCCTCAAGTTGCTGGAGCTGCAAGAATTGCTCATCTAGCACTCCCTAGACAGCAAACCCAAAATTTAATCTCATGAATTCTACTTAATCAATCATACAATGCAAAATGCGAACAAACCTGAAGAAAAACTAGTGAAAAATATCCGAAACATATGAACACCTTAATTAATCTTCATGTTTCTGAGATTCTTAATGTACATACCTGGTGGAACAGCATTGCCAGCAAACGGTTCATATCGGCACGTAACCGATCCACACCCCACCCAAGCATCCACAGAGGGAGACCCGTTTTGGCTATTTACCTGGTTGATCCAGAAAGGCACCAAGATCTTGACGGGGAGTTTCCTGAGAACAGTTTTGTCGGAGTTTTCGGAGAACGTACTAGCTAGGGTTTTGTCTGCCACTTCTTGTAGAGTTTTCTTGAGGACCAGCTGGAATTTGGACAACTTTTTAAAGGGCGCTGCCGCCTTGGACCCCAACACATGCTACCGTAAATGAATTCCAATAAATTTACACGTAAATTAATTGATTGTGATCAAATCGAGGCGCATGTGTTTATATATATATATATATATATATATATATATATATATGAAGGACTCCATAAAAATATAAATTAACAGTTAACTCATTGCGCACTCATTTTCCCTTCTGCTCATCAGTATTTGAATCAGAAGTAATTAATGTTTCCCTGTTCAAATCATAAGGCAATTACTAAATAGGTTGATTGTTAAACTTGTTTAAGGAGTTATGAAATAGAAAACTTTTACTGTATTCATATATGTATAAGATTTATTTTATCATTTACTACTTAATAAAGTCTCGATCTCAATTTCCATTTTCCAACCCCAGGGACGAGCTTGAGCTTTTGAGGCCCTTGGTGGTGGAAAGTGAAGGCACACTGGTCCTTATCGAGGTGAATGTGCGGCATCCACCGGACCAGACCGGCCAGCAAACTACAGGTAGAAATGGGTGGAGGGAGGGGAGGTGGTGACCTGTTGTCCCCGTTCCCAGTTACTTCGCGGGCTGTCTCTTAAAGCAGCCTAGCACGATGTTAAGCCCTCCCTCCTGCCTGCGCCGGTTGCTTGTCAGTCACCTCGACGCACACACTCTCACCAGAGACTTAAATTATACAAAAGATAAAATAACGAACAAGGAAGCAGAGAATCTACAGCTATTTCTTTACATGCACTCTTGGGCAAACCTTTTCACTTTTTCTCTGGCCTTTCCTTTTTGATAAAAATGAAAAGGAGAGCCCGGTAAACAATGCTCTAGCTTTTCAGGTGGGCAATATAGCATAATCATAACGCCTGGCTTCCATAGAGAGTTTGATCAGTGAAAAAAACCAGAACTTCACATGATCAGGATTATCCTCCAACGGGTTTTAAAATGAGTTGTCGTCGGGTACAACTATGCTATATTTTGTCTTGTTCATGCTATGGCTCAAATATAAAAGGATGCATATATGCTTTTCGAAAGCGCAAGTGATTATGATTATTTACACTGTTGGCTGGGATGCTAGAAAGTCAGGGCATTGTATGTTACTGGTTTATGTTTATTTGCACGTGTTTTCTTCGTGAAATAGTTATATAATTCGCGTGATGCTGGAGATTAATTTTATATAAAAGATATTAAAAAAAGTTAAAATTTAAAAGTATTAAAGCTTTCTGCAAAGTTATACCCAAAGTCTTGGGTTTGGCTGCAACGTCTGACCTAAGAGTAATATTTATAATATTAATAATAACATTAAATTTGTATGACCCAAGTTTAAGTGAGTTTAACTGCAATACCAGACCCAATAGTCTTGAATGTAGGTTTGGCTATAAGGTCGTGTCATAAAAATATGACAATTAAATAGATTAATTGAAAAGAAAAAAAACAAAGAAAAAATAAATAAAAAAGAAAAAAACAAATAAGAAAAAAGAAAATAAAATCTGAATTAACTAGCTTAACTCGCCAAATCATGGTAACCCATCAAACCTAAGAGATTCGTGTCATGAAAGTGTGATAACTAAATAGAAAAAAGATTTAATATTAATGAACAATTTTTTTTTAAAAAAAATGATTAATTAAAAAGGAAAAAGCAGAGAGAAAAATACCTACAGGAAGGAAAAAAACTAATGAAGAAAAAGGAAAAAAAATCCGAATCAAATGGGTTAAACTATTAAACCTAGGATTCGCGTCATGAAAACCTAATAATTAAATAGAAAAAAAATTTTAATATTAAGAAACTATAGACAAAAAAAAAAAAACTAAAGGCATAAGCTTTTTCACTGTGGATTGCATCGTGCTATTCATAGTAAAAGGCTTAAAAAGAAAAAGGAAAAGAAAAACAAAAAACAAAGGCACACGCCACAGGTTAAATTTTTTTTTCTTGCATAAAAAATATATAAAAAAACTAAAATCTAAAAGTGTTAGATCTTTTTGCAAAGATATACTCGAAAGTCCGAGGTCTAGCTACAATGCTTGACCCAAGAATACTATTTATAATATTAATAATAATATTAAATTACATGACTTAAGTTTAAGTGAGCTTGGTTGCAACACCGGACCCAAAAGCATTGGATGTGGGTCTGGCTATAAGGTTATGTCATAAAAGTGTGATAATTAAAAATAAAAAAACAAAGAAAAATAAACCAAATAGGAAGAAAAAAAACTAATGAACAAAAAGAAAAAAATATGAACTAACTAGGTTAACCCTTCAAGCCAGGTTAACCAGTCAAACTTGAGATTCGCGTCATGAAAATTTGATAACTAAATAGAAAAAAAAAATGATGGGTTTTACCCAAAATTAACTAGGTTAACCCGTCAAATCAAGTTAATCCGTCAAGTCTAAGATACGTGTAATGAAAATCTGATAATTAAATATAAAGAAATTTAACATTAATAAATTAAACTAAATGAAAAAAATTAATTAAAAAGAAAAAAAATCCGGGTTAACTCGTCAAATTAGGCTAACCCATCAAACCCAGGATCAAACAAAAAAAATTCATTAAAATAAAAAAAAACAAAAAAATTAAAAAAAGAAAAAGAAAAGAAAAGGAAGACAATTTAGCGAATATAACAATAATTATAATTATAATATAATAATATAATATATTAAATATGGGGAAAGTGAAAGGCTTATATAATATAATAATAATTATAATTATAATATAATAATTATAATAATAATATATATTAAATATGGAGAAAGTGAAAGCCTTTTAGAATATTACTTAATTGGATATATTTTTTTAAATATAAAAATAATGTTAAAAATATTTTTTTATTATGTTTTTAAACCTGACTTAATAAATCAATTTTTTAATTTATTTTTTACCTAACTTAAGTTTTAAATTAAATCACGTAGAAGTTGACACAAATTAAATTGATTAATTTCATGAATTAAAATATAATCTTGATGATTAAAAAAAACATAGCTTACCTTTTAATAAAACTTCAAGATAATAATTATTTTCACAAAAACTATTAAGACAATAACATATTAAATCGATCTCAATTCTCAAACAATTATGTTAAGGACTCTATTGATCAATTTAATAATTTTTTTATATAAAATATGTTTTTAATTATATGATAAAAATATATGGTTACAAAATTGAGCACCAACAAAAAAAACATATTTGAGATAGTGATAACCCTAAAGAAAACAAAGATAAATAAATCATGCAGCTTATTTCTCAACCAATTTAATATTGAAATATAAAAACGAGAAAAAAATATTAAAAAAAATAGCAAACCAAAAAAAAAAAAAACATATTTGGCCATAGGGTAAACTCATCAAACTTATGAATCGGGTAACCCGGGCAAGCACGTCAAACTTGTGAACCAGTTTATGGACTACTGTGAGATTAGAATTTTTTTTTCCAAATTTTTTTTTTATTTAACTACATTATATATATATATATATATATATATATATATATATATATATGATCAAAAAATAAAATATCAACTTAATACTTAGATACTGTAAACAATTAAGCGACAAATAAATATCAAAATATTTAACATCACAACATGGGTAATTTATCTTATTATGTTTAATGAATTTCTTTATCAAAATAAATTTATAATAGAAAAACACATAAAAATTATAATGGAAACCAATATACATATAAAATTTATTGAACAAAAAAAAAAATACAAGGCTGCACATATGAAAATCTTATAAAAAAATTAATATTTTTTAAAAATTAATCTATTTAAAAAAAAAAAAACCACATATGAATTATACCTACCTTTTTAGAAACTAAAAAGATGTGGCTAAATCACTTATCACACCCATAAAATATTATTCATTGTAATAGCTTTTTGTCTTTTTGTTTTTGCTCCTTTTGATTTATTTCTTAATTTAACCCTTTAATAATCTAATATTTATTATTATTATTTTCAATTTCATCCTTCAATATTAAATTACTTTTAGAGCTATGTTTTGAAAAAAAAAATTATTTCTTTCTATTAGGTATATATTAATATCGTGAATTTAGTTTTTTTATCTCGATATCAACCTTCAACGTTAGATTTGTTGAAAGTAGTGCTTCGTAATTTTTTTAAATTTTCTTCATCGTAGCCACACCCACAAAATAATATTATTGGAATAGTATTTTATCTTTTGTTTTTTTTTTCCTTTATTTTGCTTTTCCCCCTCAATTTAACCCTTCAACCATTCAATCTTTTTTTTTATATATATAATTTTCATACTTCAATATTATTTTAATTTGGAATTGTACTTTGAAATTCCTTTTGATTTCCTTTCATTTATTAATCTCATGAATTTAAATTTTTTTTCTTAATTTCAACTTTCAATATTAGATTTTGTTAAAAGTAGTGCTACATAATTTTTTTCAATTTTCTTTATTGTACTCACAAAATATTATTCCCCAATCAATTTAACCCTTCAACTATTCAATCTTCTTTATTATTATTATTATTTTAATTTTCATCCTTTAATATTATGTTACTTTGAGAATTGTACTTTGAAAAAAAAAATTTCCTTTCTATTGAATTATATATCGATCTTATGAATTTAGTTTTTTTTTTTTTTTATCAGATTTATGGATTTCAACCTTCAATATCAGATTTATTAGAAGTTATGCTTTTTTCTTCTTTGTTTATTTTTTTCTATGAATTTATCATGATCTCATGACTAAGTCATGAGTTGACCAGATTAATTCAGCATATTAGCTTAAGTTATCTGATTCACAGGTTTGACGGGTTTATCCACCAACTAAATGTTTTTTGTCTTTTATTTTTTTTAATTATTATTTTTTTGAATTTGTTCTTCAATATGAAATTGGGTAGGAGATAGACTACATGGTTTTTTTTATTTTCTATGAAATTGTCACTATCTCAAATAAATTTTTATTTTAGGATTAATGTTCAATTTTGTGAGCATCTATTTTTATTATATAATTAAATAAAAAATTGTAAAACATTTTATTAAACTCAATAGTCCATGACCGAGTCATGGGGACCGGAGTTGATCCAATGTTCATTGTCTTGATATTTTTTTTTAAAAAATTATTATCTTAAAGTTTTTTTAAAATTAAGTAATATTTTTACTGGTCATCCATTCTATCTTTAAATCCATAAAATTAATTGATTTAAGTCGGATCAACTCCCATTCAGATTAATTGAAAACTAGAGCTAGGACAAGATTTTAAGATTGACTCACTTGGCTATATTTAATAATGTTGTCAAAAAACTCTCCATGTTCTAAACATTCTTTTTACATTTTCTTTAAAAAATTAATTTAATTCATCACAGAAAAGCATGGCCTGGAATTTAAAATATGTATTTTTATATATATTTTAAACGTTTTTTTCATTTAAAAAACATTTTCCCGATGCTCTTGTAAGTGTTTTTTTCAGTAGTTTTAATATGATGTATCTAAATCATTAAAAAATTACTTGAAAAAGCATGAAGCTTCTCCAGTTATACTTGTTTCTTTCTCATGAAAATTACAAACAAGAAAAAGCTTGCCTTTCCTCCCTGGCAAAACAGTTATTGAAGAAAATGAGAAGTAATATTGATTTGCATCCATTCTTTTCGTACTCATTTTATTTTTCCTTTTTCCTCTCTTTCTTTTTTCGGAGAAATTATTTTCATTTAATTTATATCCTGTGTTGGGACTGTTCTTCCAGGCAAATAGAGCACAGCCAAGCCCCGTCTACATTTTTTTAACTGACCAAAATTTTACATAAAATAATTTAAAGGTTTGTTATTTTCTATATTTTTGCCCTTAAACATTTACACAATTTACCAAAAAAGGAAACAAACATATCAAATGATATTTCTGCATTCAAAATGAAGTTCATTTTATGATATGATAGCAGCCATTTGTTTTACAAATTACTCCATTACCCCAAAAAAATATAATAATTTTCAAAGACACTCAGATTTCCCCGGGACTGTTTTTTGCTGCCTGGGGTTTTACATGTAGCTGCACAAAACAATACATGAAACTAGCTTTTAGCAAGGACGTATTGTTCTTTCCAGTGCTCCACTTCACTGTACTGATCCAATACTGTATGGTATTTACAGGCAAAAAAGCGCAGAAGATGACTTACAGTTTTTGCTTCCCTCCAATTAGCGCTTTTCCTATCACTACCCTTACATGGCTTCAAACAGGACCCGATGTTCGAGGAGGTCCGATAGAACACTCCTCATCTTGTCAACAGATACAGGTTTCAGTATAACACCGTCCATACCGACCCTCATGCAGTTCTCCTTAATCACTTTGTCTGCGTTTCCAGTAAGTGCCACTATTAGCGGCCCTTCATGCTGTTTTGTAAATTTTTCGTGTAATCGGGCAGCAGCTTCAAAACCATCAGGCATGCACACATCCATAAACAACACCTTGTGTTCTTGAGATACCACATGTAGGCACTCATCAATTGAACTTACAGTTGTCACGTCGCACCCTAGATGAACAAGGAGTCCTTCGGTCACCATCCTGCTACCCCTGTAAACCACAAACAAGTTTGACAATCTTTACATACTTCAAGCATGGTCTGTGCTGCTAAACTCTCAATGCCATGTCCAAAAAAATAGATATGAAGATGTAAAAATTCATGTTGATTTTTGTTTAAATTCAAATTGACTATTGGATTTCACTGTTTCATTTTGACCTATGTCTATGTTGATGCGCCAAGGAAAATTAGCCACTTTACATCCACCAAAGAAATTATAAACTTTCTATGATTTACAAGATATGGGAGAAGTTAGCATTTCAGCCAAGTGATTACAGGCCAAAGCAGCTATGAAGACTTGTTAAACAAGAGCACACAAGCCCCAAAACATTAGAGCATAAAAGGCTCCTTTTCATGTACTTGCTCCATGTACAAGTTGGGGGCTATCACATTAATCCTCCAAAGGCTCCAGTCAAAATATAGATGTCTCATTTTAGACACCGCTACTGGCCCCACCTGACTACGTTGTCATCATCTTTTCATTTTAATCCCATTTTAATCCACTAGTAATATTTAATTTTTTTTATATAATTTCATTTAGCTTAAAATTTGGTTTGGTTTATACGGAGACCCCTTTTTACCCCTATTTTTTTCAACTCCTAACAAACATCTTTTAACACTACATCCCTGAATATTTTTACACCTTTAACACTAGAGCATGTTTGGGATTGTGGTAGCAGTGGCATTCAAAGTGTTTTTCACTTAGAAATGCATTAAAATAATATTTTTTTTATTTTTTAAAAAATCATTTTTGAAATCAGTACATCAAAACGATTTGAAAATACATTAAAAAAAATAATTGAAATTTCTGGGAACGCGGTTTCAACCACGTTCCCAAACAGTCTCGTACATCTTTAAATCTTACTCCCTTGACAGTTTCCTTGCAAATTTTTCAACCCCGTACCAAATGCAACCTTATAATAAAAATGTGGCACAAACTTGAAAACTGATATATAAAGAATGATGAGAATGAAATTTGACTGACCCATTATGATCCAAGACAAGAACTTTGAGTCCTGGAAAACCTGCCTGCCCATGATTTGCTTTAGGTAGGAATAGACTCTTAGATTCATTTGAGCACTCAGGAATGCAAAGCTTTACAATGAAGATAACTGTACATCCTTTTGCCGAAACCTTCACTTTCAATCCAAATATGTCCCTCCATAAGATTTACGAATCTGATCACAAACATGCAAGATGTAGATATAATAATCAATTTCAATGTCAGTAGAACTGAGAAAATCAAACCAGAGTCCAAACAAATAGTAGAATTTAAAAATCACTGTGTGCCGGTGAGCTAATACAAAATTGCATTATAAAATCAACAAATTGAATTACCTCTTACAAATTGCAAGGCCAAGTCCACTGCCACTGGAATTTCTGGTTGCCAAAGTTTGAGTTTGTGCAAATTTTGTAAACAACTTGGGAATTTCCTGAGGATTAACTCCTTGTCCAGCATCTTTTACCTGTACCAGAAGTTAAATGATATTCATCACCAACCCCTGGAACAGAAAACGCATCATCACTAGGAAAAAGATCATTAATTGAGCATCAGAGAAATTAACCTGTACACACAAATAAAAGTGATCATCACTTGGCGCTGGAAAAAAGTCAGGAGCTCGGACTGTCTCTTAAAGATTCTGATTTTGCAACAAATGCAGTGATTGAGATGCTTCCCTCTTTGGAGAACTTCAGAGCATTACCAACAACATTTAAAATAGTTTGCATTAGTCGTTTTTCATCACCAATGGCACATTCTGGTAAATCCGGAGCCAAATTTTAAGGTTACATGCAACTTTTTAACAGATGCGATTGGCTTGATTAAATTAAGAACCTGCAATGGAGAAACAAGCATCACATCCACCAACCCACATCCAAACAAAAACTTTACAAATTCTGCATAACTATATTTACAGTGCAA
>NC_133286.1:5089158-5140153 GCF_005239225.2 Populus alba | reverse complement strand
ATCATAAACATAGAAAATAGCAGAGCTATAAATTTAGATTCCAAGGGGTGAAAATCTCGATGAAATACATTTTTTTAAAAAAAAAAAAGATGAATAAAACAATTTATATAATGTCTAAAGTTTTTCCAATAAAAAAAATACTAAAAAATATATTAAACATAAAATATTAAAACTTGCACTCAACATTTAAATAAAGGATTTGTGAAAATAGTGATGTCATATAATTTTTCTTAGAGATGAAGCTTAAAAAATAGAATATAATGAAACCCATTAATGCTTTTGCCCTATCTTAAATTTTAGCAGCAAAGGTATAAAAAATTGACTGGGCTTTTCATAAGTATGTCTTGAGCTAATAAAATGACTTGGCTTGACTTAGTGATAAGTTAATGAGATGATAGATTTGGTAGCTGTTTAAAGTGATTGACTTGACCACTGGTCTAGCGGGTTAATGAGGTGATTTCTATGAGCTTTTTTGCCGAACAAGTTTTATATTGTAACATGGGACTTTTTTATGTTAAGTTAATAAATGAAATAGGATTATGTTGACCAAGAAAGTGAGCAATAGAAGAGATGAGTAGAGTAGTAGGTGAGTAGGTGTAGGACCGTAAGAGTAGTAAATATGGCTCCTTTACATGATATGCTCTACTTTGTGTTTGGAGTCCTGTTATGAGGACTTGTTTTTTCATTGTGTTGTTGTTCATATTAATTTACATGGTATTCAAAGATATTTATAGACTTTATTCACGACAGTTTAACTCATAAAAAAGTGTTATTACAAGTATCTTGTGGTGAGTTGTTGGTCGTTGTACCATTAATGGAGATGTTAATACTCATCATTGGCTAAGGTGTCTTAATGTGTCATTGGTAGAGAGTTAATGATTGACCAGGTGCCCTCAAGTGACACATGGTAGCAAATAACCATCGACGAGAGAAATAAGGTGACTCTGCTCTATATATAAAATTTAGTATGCGCTAGTGTGTAGTTCATGATGTTGTTTTGACTTCTCAAAATTAAAAAAATTAAAAAAATTAAAATACATTAAAGTATGTATCAAGAGGTTAGTTTTAGGTTAAGGCCTAAAACATCATAGCAAACAAACCATTTGGACCTGGTGAGGTTGAGTCGTTTGGGCGTGACCTGAATGAACAAGATGGCTAGCTATAGACTTGGCCTCAATGAACATCTTTTTATTTTTAAATTTTAGTTCACTATCATTTTCTCCTTCTAAGACGATCCTGGCTACAATATCAAATGATTCATTAGGAGTGTTTATTGATTCTATTCTAAGGCTTAAAACAAAATGGATCCAAAAAGAGTTTAATGGGCTAAGTCAAGAGACCTAGGTTAAAAATATCTAAATCTACCAGTCTAGACCTTTGTATACCTTTTGGATCATATCTGAAGCTTCAAAATAAGTATGGATGTGATTTCAATTGGGTTGGAGACTAGACATCTGTATATTTTAACCGATAGATGGTAGGCCTACTAATTCATTCTGACAAAAGAGAATGACATGATTAAAGTTAAGCCTAGAATATGCTACCAAAGTGCGAAAACAAAAAATACATTGTTTCTTTAAGAGTTATGGATTCCATTCACTACAAGGAGTCCTTAATGCTATTGAGAACTTATGTGGCCTTTTACTTACTTATTTTACAAGTATTCCATATCAAACAAGAAGAATTATTTCTTTCAAAAACTAATCAAACTTTTGTAGGGGTGAGTAAAAAAATCGAAAAACCGATTAAATCAGAAAAAAAACCGAAAAAACTAAACCGTGAAAAAAAACCAATTAAAATTTTAAAAAAACCAATCGGTTCGATTCGATTTTATAAGCCTAAAACTGAAAAAACCAAATCAAACCTAACCCAAATTGAAAAAACCTGGAAAAAACCGAGCCAAAACTAGAAAAACCGAGCCAAACCAGAAAAAACCAAGCCAAACCAATTTGAACTGGTTTTTGTCCTAAAAAAACCAAACCGAATTGAAACCGGCTGGTTCGAACAGGTTTCGATTCGGTTTTGAAAAAAAATATTTAGTTGAGTTACCTTTTTTGATAAAAACCGAACTGAACCGAAAATGATCACCCCTAGACTTTTGTTAAACAAGGATTCTTCAACAATTATTTTGCTTGGGTATTTTTCACTATCATATATGGAAAATGGTTAAAACAAATATTAGACTATTGTTTTATTTATTTTTATTATTTAAAAACCTAATTTTAATTAGTTTAGGATTTATTTAAATTAGGCGCAAGTCTAACCCATTAGTTTTAGGGTTTACATACAAATACTCTTATATAAGAATTTTTATTCAATTGATGAATTTTTATCTAAGTTTGTTGCATATTGTATGTTGTTTTCTTTTTATGTTTCTTTAAAGAAAAAATAAATTGTTTCTTTAAGAGTTATGGATTCCATTCATTACAAGGAGTTCTTAATGCTATTGAGAACTTATGTAGCAACCTTTGACATACTTATTTTACAAGTATTCCATATCAAACAGGAAGAATTATTTCTTTCAAAAAACTAATTCTTATTTTGCAAGGCATCAAACTTCTGCTAAACAAGGATTCTTTAACAATTATTTCGCTTGGGTATTTTTCACTATCATATATGGAAAATGGTCAAAACAAATATTAGACTATTGTTTTATTTAGTTTTATTATTTAAAACCTAATTTTAATTAGTTTAAGATTTATTTAAATTAGGTTCATGTCTGACCCATTAATTTAAGGGTTTACATGTAAATACTCTTATATAAGGATTTTTATTTAGTTGATGAATTTTTATCTAAGTTTGTCGCATATTATATGTCGTTTTCTTTTTATGTGATTAGGTGATTCTCACATTAAGCTCTTATTTGAACTTGCAAAATCTCAAAGGAATTGATCAACTTCGTTGTGATTTATTATATTTCTCGATCATATTTTGTTAGAAGCGTGGATTGGAGGTGATCAATTACATATAGCCTTGGTTCTTTAAGATAAAGTTCTTGTTAGGTCAAAAGACATATCTTGGTCCATCCAAAGGAACATTCATATGTATTTTTTCATTTAAGTGTATCTTGAATTTAGGTCCCCCCTTATCAACCATATATGAGATGTTGGAGAATAGAGAGGAAAAAAAGAAGAAGTTTATTTCTAAGGACCATGTATTTTGTGCATACAAATTATGGACCAGTAAGAAAAAAAAAAATAGTAATTTAACATTTTAAGATATAGTATGAGATGAAAATGGATAATAATATTAATAATAATGTATTGCATATATGATTCATTATGATTTGATTTAATTATATTAACGATGATTATAAAAGAGCTCATACTTGACTTGACTTGAGATATGGTAGAAAGAAACAAAGATTATGCTTTCAAAATAAAGATATTGTTTTTTCATATTTGACTTGAAGGAAAACTTATATTGTCGCAGGTGTGTGGTATTATAAAGATCAAGATTTTAGATCAAGATTTTTTTAGTGTGGAAAGAACAAAGAATTCTTGTCCTTTTATGGTTTAAAAAGTTTGGAATTGCCACCTAACATTCTGAATATTAAGAATCCAAAATGATATTTAGAATCTAAATAAAATGATTGATTGTGTATAGAAAGGACAATACAACCCATAGCACACTCTGTTTAAGGTAAACTACATATATTGTTTTGTTTGTTTGATTATTACTAAGGTTGTGTTATGTTTTTCTATCCATTGGTCAAAAACAAATTCATCAAGTGAATGATGACATTATGAATATTAGAAATATGTCTTATGTATAAATTAATAATCTTTGATATTAAAAATAAATAAATTTATTTTTTTGGTATTTTTTGACATTTAGGTCAAGTTCTCATGGCTTTAATAAACTTGCTATTAAATTCATAATGCATGTAAAATATAAAAACTATTTATTTTTTTTGGTATTCTAAATCATGCTATATTTTTTTGTATTTTTTATGAAAATATGATTTTGTTTTAGAAACTTGGCCTTATACAATTTAAAATAAAAATCTATTTTTTTATATAAAAAAAATGCTTTATATAATAATAATAAATAATAATAATAATAAAGTTAAAATTTAAAAACCCAAACAAATGTTCAACCAATGAGAAACATGCAAGATAAAACATGAATAAGCATTAAAAAAAACAAAAAGAAGGAACAAAAGTCAAATGCAAGTAGGAAGGAGTGAAATTTTTTAGTTTGGTTTGGTTTTTATAAAAAAAATAACTAAATTGAAATTTTTTTTTCTTTTAAAAAAAAAACAGAAATTGGTTCAAACTGATTTGACTCGGTTTTTTTCGGTTTGGCCCTGTTGTTTTTGGTTTGGCTTGATTTTTTTCTGGTCTGGGTCGGTTTTTCCGGTTTGGCTCGGTTTGTTTCTGGTTTTTTTGGTTTAGGTTCGGTTCGGTTTTAGCTCAGTTTCAGGCTTATAAAACCGAACCGGTTGATTTTTTAAAATTCTAATCGGTTTAATTGATTTTTTTTCATGGTTTGGTTTTTGCGGTAATGTTTTTCCGGTTTTCTCTGTTTAATCAGTTTTTTGGTTTTTTTTGCTCACCCCTACAAGTAGGGTAATCATTTTCTATTTGTTTTTTAACCAAAAAAAGTCATCGAACCGATTCAAACTGACTGTTTTGGATTTAGTTTGGTTCTGTTTTTGTAGTTTTATACTTATAAAACCGAACCAAACTGGTCAATTTTTTTTTTTAAAATTCTAATCAGTTCAATTAGTTTTTTAACCAAAAAAAGTCATCGAACCGATTCAAACTGACTGTTTTGGATTCAGTTTGGTTCTGTTTTTTTAGTTTTATATTTATAAAACCGAGCCAAACTGGTCAATTTTTTTTTAAAATTCTAATCAGTTCAATTAGTTTTTTTTACGGTTTGATTTTTTGATTTTTTTGTTTTTTAATTTAATCGGTTTAATCAATTTTTTTTTTTGTTTTTTTATTCACCTCTAAATTTTTTAACAATACTAGTGATGTTATCATTAGAATTTTAATGTCTCTGTAAACTCTCTTTTTGTTTTTTTTGTTTTAGCTTTCCTGTCTCCTTATTAAATCCTTTGATTTTCAAATTTTACAATTTAAAAAGGTCATATATGACACTTAAGTCTTATGAATCAGATTGTGCTATTCTTTCTAAATATTTTTTACATTATATTATTTTGTCATATATTTTTTTAGAACGATAGAAATAAAAAAAAAAAAAAACTCCTTTTATTAGTCTAAACATTAGAGTTTATTAGCTGTTTTGTTTTTTTTTCGGAAAAGGAAAAATAGAGAACCCGTGAATGTGGTTTGAATTATTGGTGTAGCGGGGCATTCAAAATAAAAAAAGGACCCACCCGAATATTTCCAAAACGTACTAGCTCCTATCCGCCCCGCCCGAGTTCACACTTAAATCACTTACTAAGATCTTGATTGATTTTATGTTTTAAAATTATTTTTAAAAAAATTAATTTTTTTTTAAATTAATTTTTTTTCTATTCACATTAATATATTTTTTAATATTTTTAGATCATTTTGATGCATTGATATTAAAAATAATTTTTTTTTAAAATAAAAAAATATTATTTTAATATATTTCTGAGTAAAAAATATTTTGAAAAGCAATCATAACCACACTCTAAGTAAATAACTTGGTTGCTTGGATTTTTTCCTGATTAAAAAATATTTGATTAAAAAAATAGAGATTTTTTCATGATGGATAGATGTAAAACTAAATATATTATTAAAATAATTTTAAGATTAGTTTTTATATTTTTTAAAATATAAGATATAAAATAGATATATTTCCGTAAACAATATTTACTATTTTTTATTCATAAACTATAGTTAAAAACTAATCTTGACTCATAATTCTTTAAGAAATATATATCTAGTCCCTATAAATATATTTTTAAATGTTTAAAACTAAAGATAGAAATTATTTTAAAATAAAAGGAAGAGATATTTTTTTATGAATGTATTTTTAAAACTAAAAAATAATTTTTTTTTATGTTAAAGAATATTTATACATGAACTTAGATTAAAAATTTATTTTTAATGAATTTTAAAAATGCATTATCCACATCATTTTGATGCATAGAAATAAATTCTCATATTCAATCTTTGATGTTAGAAACTAATAAATTACAATCGACTCTAGTAATTAGTAAGGGATCTTATTAATAAGTGTGGATAAAACAAGGACTATTTAGCTGCTCTGAATAAATTTCTTAGGGACCAAATTATATTTAAACTCTTCTGTAGACGGGACCCCATGCCTCGCAACAGGGAGCAAAGTATTCTCCTTTCACAGCGAGATATTTGGCTCATGTGCTTGTCGTCTCCTTCTCTCGCTTTCCTTTGCCTTCAGCGTTTGTATTTTTGTAACGGTGGTATTACATCTATTATGGGACTCTCTTGATTTCCTCAGAATCTGACTGACTAGTCTCTGGAAGTTGAGGATAAAGTGTTTTACTGAGAGAATCATCCTCACTTGAGGATTGAATTGAAGAGCCCAGAAGAGAAAAATGAAGGGAGGGTTGGTCGTGGATGCTGGGTTTGTCTATGAAGAAGAAAAGCATCTCACAGTGTTTAAAACATGTTTGTTCTTCGCTAATGATGGCTTCACTGTCTATGATTGCAAAGGTGAGTTGGTGTTCCGTGTTGACTCGTATGGGCCTGACTCTCGTGACAAGGGTGAACTCGTTCTCATGGACGCCCATGGCCGCTGTCTGCTCACCGTCAGAAGAAAGGTACTACCCTCCCTCCCTCCCTCCCTCTCTTTCTATATATATATACATATATATATATATATGTATATGTATATGTATTTGGATGAACGATTTGACTCAGCCGGTCCTCTCTTGTTTACTGAATTGAGTCATCGGGGTTTTCAGATCTATCTGAACATTTTCTTTTCTTTGTTTTTCTTAAAAAAAAAGAGTTCAAAATGGAGAGTGCCTAATTGGATCGTGTCCATTTTTGGGGATTTTAATTAATGGGATTCTATTTGATTTTAGATTTCAATGAAATATATGATTTCTTGCCTGAATGATATCGAGTCAACCCGGTGAGTCAACATGAAATTAAATATGCGGTTATAATCTTGTGCCTAAATTTCCAGTTATAGGAGGTGGCGTAGGGATTTTTCGTCAATGACGATTAAAGGTTTTTTTTTTAAATGATTTTAAAGATATATTTTGGATATTATCATAATATATCATCGGGAATAGGTTTTTATTTGAATTTACTTCAATTGTTTATAGAAAAACATATAATATATCTTCAAAATCATCTATATATTATTATTATTATTATTATTGAATCAATTAATTTGTACGGACAGAGGCCGAGTCTGCATCAAAGGTGGGAGGGCTACATAGGGGAAGGAACAGACGGGAGCAATCCAATATTTAGCGTGCGGCGAACATCCATGATCGGACGGTGTACCGTGACGGTGGAAGTGTGTGGGAATCCAGGTGAGGAGTACCAGATAGAAGGATCTTTTGCGACCAGATCGTGCACGATATTGAATACAGTGAAGGAAGCGGTGGCTGAGATCAGACGCAAAGTAGATGCCTCCACTGATGTCGTGCTTGGCAAGGACGTCCTCTCTCTGTGCCTTAAGCCTGGTTTTGACGGGGCATTCGCCATGGGGCTGGTCTTGATTCTCGATCAGATCAACGGCTATGATTCTGTTGAGAATGAAGTTAAGGAGAACCCCGCTACAGAGGATTAGGGAGTTGGTGCCTGCGGTCAATGTAATAAACTAATGTATAAGAAGAAATGGACTAATTGTCTGCTAAAGATCTCTATGATGCATGATCATATATTATAAGAACACTTTGCTAGATAATTTGAAACATTGAGAGAGACATGGAGATGAGAGTATGACTTAGTGAAATGCCTTGATATTATATGCTCCCCTTGTCCCCATCACATATATCTAATTTATAATATGAATTGCATTAAGATATTGGAATTGTAGCATTTCATAGGCACTACCTATCTTAGATTAGATGAGGTGATGTCAATCTTGTGAAAGTCAAAAAATCAGGTTTAATAATAGATTATCTGAATCAAAGCATCGATATTATTGGAATAAATCTTTATCTAATAGATAACAATTCATGTATGATAAGTACAAGAAATAACATTACAAAGTCAATTATATTTTGATATGTGTGGTTGTTCTTTGTTTATTGAAAAAGAAAAGTATTGCATAACATAAAATACAAAAATTAGGTTTAGTAGAAGATTATCTGAATCAAGCATCAATATTATTGGAATAAATCTTTACCTAATGGATGACAATTCATGCATGATAAGAATAGAGAATAACGTCACAAAGTCGGTTATACTTTGATATATGTGATTGTTCTTTGTTTAACTAAAAAGAAAAATATAACATAACACAAAATACAAAAATTAGGTTTAATAGAAGATTATTTAAATGAAAGCATTAATATTATTAGAATAAATCTTTATCTAATGGATAACAATTCATGCATGATAAGTACAAGGAATAACGTTATAAAGTTAATTATACTTTGATATGTGTGATTGTTTTTTGTTTAAACTAAAAAAAAAAATATTGCATAACATAAATACAAACATTAGGTTTAATAGAAGATTATCTTAATCAAATCATTAATATTATTGGAATAAATCTTTATCTATTTTAGATTTCGTAGCATGAGAGTGTGACTAAGTGAAATGCCGTGATATTATATGCTCTCCTTGTCCCTATCACATCTATATGAATTGCATTAGGATATTAGATTTGTAGCATTTCATATGCACAAGCTATCTTAGAATAGATGAGGTGATGACAATCTTGAAAGTTAAAAAAATCAGGTTTAATAGAAGATTATCTGAATCAAAGCATCGATATTATTGGAATAAATCTTTATATAATGGATAACAATTCATGCATGATAAGTATAAGAAATAATATCACAAAGTCAATTATATTTTTGATATGTGTGATCGTTCTTTGTTTAACTAAAAAGAAAAGTATTGTATAACATAAAACTCAAGTTTATTCAAAATATTATGGTTGAAAAGCCAAAACCTAAGTACAAGTTAAACAATTCTATTTATAATAAGTCAAAACGTTTTAAATAATTTTTGAAAAATAATAAAAGGATTTTAAATAAAATAAAATAAAATTCATAAATCAACAAGGAAACTAATATAAATACTACACAATAGATTTTATACTTTATAGCAAGGTCTTTCCGATGTAGAATTAATCCGAAATTTTAACTTGATATAAAACATTACTCTAGAAATGCTTGGCAAAAATTTTAATCTGATCAAACGGTTGAATGAAAAATATGTTTTTTTTAGCATAAAACTATAGAATAGAAAAAAATCAACTAAAAATCCCTGTAAAAAAAAGATTTTAAAATATTAAAAAAATCTTTGTCACACTTGAAAATTATATTGATGTCCATTAAAAATTCTTGTAGAGCCAAGAAATATCTTAAAAATTAGCTACTGAATATCCTTGTATTATTAAAAACAATTCTCTAAATAGAGAATTCACAAGTTAAAAGAAAATAAATAACAAAATTCATATTATATATTCTGATTTGAATGTAATATCTCTTAGAGTATTGACCCAAAAAAAAAAAACTTGACATACAATCCCAACAGAAATAATAGAGAAAATCATGAAGTGATGCCCTGAAGGAGCAGAAACAGAAGGTAAATGAGGAACCCAAGCCAAAACAATTGTGTTCTGACTGCTATTGTTCATGATGGCTTCTACAATCTGCATATTGAGCAGGTTCTGTTTTTTACGATGAGAGCTAAGAAGACTTCGATTATTACAAAAAATGAAGACCTGATTGTTTGTTATCCAGGTTGGATTTTCTTTGATCTGCGATGTGTGGACCAAACTCCTTGCAGGCCAAGAACATGGTGTAGCTCTTAACAAGCCTCTGGTTTCTACTGTATCGAGTCGTCTAAATCAATTTTCTGTGACGAACAAGCTTATCAGTTGGATATAAGATTACTGGGAAGTGCTTAGCATACCTCAACATAGATTGTTCATGATGGCTTCTACAATCTGCATATTGAGCAGGTTCTGTTATTTACGATGAGAGCTAAGAAGACTTTGATTATTACAAAAAATGTAGACCTGATTGTTTGTTATCCAGGTTGGATTTTCTTTGATCTGTGATGTGTGGACCAAACTCCTTGCAGGCCAAGAACATAGTGTAGCTCTTAACAAGCCTCTGGTTTCTACTGTATCGAGTCGACTTAAATCAATTTTCTGTGATGAACAAGCTTATCAGTTGGATATAAGATTACAGGGAAGTGCTTAGCATCTGGAATCGGAAAAACTCTTTTCAGATGTCGCGACGTTCGTGATTTTAAACCATAAGAGTCTTAAATTATTACTGCTAACATAAACTCATCAGTTGATTCAAGAACTGCTGTCAGCTTGTCATGAAACGATAGAAAATGAATCAAGTGTACATGGATATGTTACAGCTAAGTACATCAGTAAATTCTAGAGCCTGGAACCAATCATATCCCTTCAGAAGCTCTAAGCCGCCATTTCCCCCTTTCAAGAAGCAGAAATTAGTAGCAGAAGTGTGATACAAGCTGTAAGAAGCAATGTGCAGGATGACCCTCCAAAAACCTGTAAGATGGAAAGAAAGTTGGTCAGAAAATGCATACAAGAGGGAATTTATGCAGCAAATCAAGAAACAAGAACGCAGAAGGTGCATGATCTGGGATTCCGTACCTTGAAAGGGATAAGAGATGAAGCTCCTGAGGAATCTTTAAGCCCTGTGAAACCGATGTCGTATGCAATGCTTCCATCAGCTTTAAACAATCCAAAGTTCCTCTCAGAAGTTGGTCCAGGCTTCAAGTTTTCGTTGAACAGGGCGAAAATATAAGCTCTTGCCACGAACTTTGGTCTGTACGGGGTTCCCTTCTTTTTTGCTAGCTTTTTACGCAGATTACGATTGTAAGTCCTCGCGTTTTCTATGGAGGCACCTGCTTCATCTGCATCCCCTTTCGAAGCCCAACCTGTTTCGGAAACGATGACTTCCATCTTGGGAAACCCAGCCTTTTCTAGTGCTGCATAAGCTGCATCAACCTGAGCCTCGAACATGTTGTCATAATGCAGATTGGTCTTTGAATCGAGAATTCCCTGATTCGATTTGAAAAGAGCATAGTTGATGTCAATATGCTCGGGATCGCTCTTGTAGGCTAGAAAAGGGTAGGCATTGATGTAGAAAGGAGAACCAGTCTTTGAGAAGAACTCCAGCAATGGTTTCATGTACACAAGAACATCGTCCTTGAAAACGCATGCGGATGGCGGGAAGGAATTGGTGAAGACAGCCTCTGAGTGTGGGCTTGAAACCTCGACAACCTTCGTCAAACCCAGCCTCCCAAGCGCACCGTAAATGTTTTTAACCGAGGGCAGCAAAACCTCCCATAATTCATGGTCATCGCCCCCCAAGATCTCATTTCCCACTGCGATTCCAACTATCTTTGTTCCGGGGAGGAATGGCTGCACATTCTCCTTTATCCAATCCATGGCACGATCCTCCGCCACGCTCATTTCTTTCAGATACTCGTTGCCAAGTCCGATTATGATTTCAATACCAGAGCCCTTGAAGGCCTTGAGGACCTCATGATCAGCGTCGTAGATTCTGGTGTTCTTTATCTTGGCTGCTTTCAGCAGCGTCACCACGCTGCCCGGTGAAGGTAAATTGTCCGCTATCTTACCGTAGTTTACTCCGTATGTTCCCTTGAATGCGTACACCGTCAAAACTGCACCATACAGCAAATTAATAAAGACCAGATATACAAGACACCAATTTGAGAGTCTTTCATCTCTGTTACCATTTTTCATCTTTTGAAAAAAAAAAAAACTGTGTAATTAGGTACAGGATACTGACATTATCACATGAATCAGAATCCAAGTCGATATCCATATATGATAAAGAGCCACCAGCCAGATATTAAATAATATATTTATTTATAAATGGTCATAAATCTAAAATTGGATCGTCTACTACCATGCACAGAACTGCAGCTGGTGTCATATTGAGAATAAAAAAATAGGGAAAAATCATTGGTTGTTCTTGGTGGTGGAAAAATAGAAAAGAAAAGAAGCAAATTCGAGCTGCTCTCCACCATTTTACGAGTGTACTGTGCATGTAATGTATATGACAACGTGCTCATTCACATACAAAGAAGAAGAGAGCAGAATTCCAAATCTCAGTAATATATCTTGTATGATCTATGAAAAATGGTTATAACTTATAATAAAAATTATGTTAAATTAGAAATATATTCAATAAAAATGACTCAAAAACAACTTTTTTTTATTTAAAAAAAAAATATAGTTTAAGTAGAATTTACAAGTTAAAAGTTAAAAAAATTGGAACTTTATATAAGTTGAAAGCTATTTCTAACTTTTGAGTCGAAAATAAATTTAATCAATTTGCAAAATTCATGTCAAATGGAACCTAATTCAAAAATAATATAAAACAAATGATATATAAATTCTGAAATCTAAATATCATGACGACAACTCAATACGAATAGGGGAAAAAGGTAGGGAATACGTGCCATTGGAAGAAATGGCAGAGAAGGCGAGGAGGAGCCAGAGAAAGAAAGAAGAGGAACCCATGATTCTTGTGGAAAGATGACCAAGGAAAGTGCACTCAATTTGCAGAAAAGAAGTGGGTTTGGCACAACCTTTTGTAGCTCAAAAGTGTCAGAAAGATAAACCCTTTGGATGATAATGCAATTCTTGTTCTTCAGGTATGCCATAAGACCCCCAAGGAACTATAAAAAGATTCTTAACCTAACTTGGAAAGAAGATTCTTAACCTTTGTTCAAAGATGAAAGAGATTTCTCAGAGGGTTGGTATTGATTCTTAACTTTACTCTCAAAGTATACCTGATTCTCTCCTCGTGTTTTTTGTTTTTTTTTTACCAAGTTTCGGTACTATACTCTCTTCCTCAAGAAAGAACGAGACATAAACTCGTCTTCTATATATACTTTTCTTGAGACAGATGGAATGTTTTTTTTTTAGCTAGTTTAGAGAGGGGAGGTGGGAAGAGCAGGAAGGTAAACAGTGATAGTCACAAGTCAGAAGCTTGAGGCTGAGATATGGAATGTTTTGGGCAGTGACTGGAATCCCTCTGGAGAATCCATTGATAGATCTCTCGAGCTGTCAAATGGCTAGGATCCATTTATTTAGAACTTTTTGGCGACAAAAGGAGAATAAATTCAGCAATGGTACTGGCCGCTCTTCTAAAGAGGGAAACAAAGAAAGTTTAAATTTAGCCATTTCATAGTACAACTAGTCTCACGAATCACTGCTCTTAAACATTGCAGATCTGGAACCAATGCCACACAACTCGACAAAATAAATATAGAATATTTTAGTCTAGTCACTAAACATACAAGTTAATTAAAAGTTACAATCTCGAGTCCTGCGCAATCTATGCAACAAACAAAAGCTGCAGAAACTACAACCTACTCTAGTGGGGTAGGAACAGGGTGATGTCCCATGCATTTAAATCTAACATCAACATATCATCAAGTCTAGCAATGGCAATAAAGCTACAGTCACCTGAATTAGTAGAGAAGCAGATATGACAGCAGATCTTGGGATGAAGGACAATATGTTCATCAAGCATCACACAGAAGGGGGCGATGGACGCTCAGGGGCATCGGTGACCTGCACATCCAGAACACTATCTGGGATGTCCTTGTGACCTGGGGCATTCTCTTTCGCTGCCTCAGTTTGTGGCACCTTTTCTGCCCTCAACCTTATCGGTTCTATCTTCAGCCACTTCAATGGAACCAGCTTCTTCAGCAGCTTTGTCCTTCACTGCTTCCCCTGCGTTTTCTTTCTCTTTAACTTCCAATGCTTGCTGGAATCCCTTAGCATTTCCTTCATTGCCATTCTTGTTACCTCAGCATCATCTCGGGTCTTCATGTCCTTGGTGACTTCCTCCGGGGCAGCTCCTTCCATTTTGGCACATGCTGCCTTGATCTCATCAGCTTCTCCTAGTTTCTCATCTTCTTTCTAGTCCTGATTTTCCTTGGTACCATAATTTTCTTTGTCTGCCTTACCCTTTTCAGTTCCCTCTGCATCTTGCATTTGAACCTCATTCCCACTCTCGTTTTCTTCAGTAACAGTTCCCGTTTCATCTTTTTTTGAACCAGATGATTTTTGGCCTCGCTTCTTTGGGTGCTCCTTCTCAGGAGGAGTTGCCTTGGCCTTCTCGCTGATTCTAGCAGATCTTCTTGGGGTCTCACCAGTGCCCCCAATCAAACTCAGATACTGCAGGATTGCCAGGGTGTGACTTCAGGTACTGCTCCAATTGCTTCCTGTTGTTAATCGCTTCCCCAGTTGGAGCGATGATCACGATTTCATTCTTCCTTCTTGTGCTTCTACTCTTGGGAAAATACTGCAAGGAACTAAGACAGTAAGTCATACAAAAAGAAGGAATTGTAATCAAGGTATTTAAAACATGTCTGTGCTCCATGATATTGGCCTGATATGAAATTGAAATAATTCAGCAGAATCAAACGACTCAGCAACCATTGATGGTGACATTAGCTGAGTCATATTGTTTTCTCAGCTGTCTCACATAAATAAATTTAAATATCAGTAAAGACAAAATGGCATGCCTGCATAACCATTCTCTGCCTGGAGACCAGTCAGAAGAGATAAGCTACCTACTTCATAACCATCTGCAAATTATTGCAAGTCATCCTTAACATCTTCTGCAGTCATGGAATGGATAATCCAACAAGAAGTTTTCTCAAGGCATCACAACTTCCCCAGTGCTTTCTCTCCTGGGAAAAGCAAACCAATCTTCGTTTAATCAATGCTTAATTTTTCATCAACTTTCACTTGACTGCGCAATCATGCTTCCCTTGATGTTAGGAACAATCTGATTTGACCCTTATGCACAATCTAACAAATCTTCTCAAGTATTTATAGCAGAGGGACAACTCAATTTTCAAGTTAAATAGACAATTGGAAATTATCATCCACCATCCAAACACGGTGAAAAGTAATTTCCCTAGCATTCTGGATTTTGGGAGCATCATCACATTCCTTGTTTGCTGAATCTATTATATTGTGAGTTTTCACCACAAAGCTAGTTCTTTTTTTTTTGTTCATAATACTAATTTACATGAAACATAAATTAGAGAAAGAATAGTTTCATTATCCTTTTATGAGATTTCCTATTATGAATAAAGCATAAAACTAAAATATCTCAAATTCAAGGATTACAAACTCTTCATGGAAAAATACAAACTCTTTTAATTAGTTTACTTGTCTAATCAATATTTTTCATATTTAAAAACACATGTCAGGTGTCTTCATGGAAAAATTATGTGACATAATAGGATTGCATTGGAAAAATTATGTGACATAATAGGATTGCATTTGAAATGATATGATGATAGCAATAATAATATCTCGAAAATCCAAGCAATCTAGGAACAGTTCCTAGGTTAAATAATTAGTTAATTAATTGGTCCTAATAATTTTATCAATTTTCCTTATCTAACGTGGTTGATAGCTTATACTTAGTGCTTACATACAAAAGACTCCTTTTGGTAGAGATAGGAACTCTCCAATGCTTAAGTAAATATCTTCTTAGAGAGAGAAAGTGTAGTAATATTCTAGAGAAAGATACTCTGAAAATATATATGTAATGAAAAGTAAAGATTGTGAATCTTTATCTTGAAGGATTCATTGTGTATTTATAGCTCATGAGTTTTGTACTTTTATGAAAAAGAGGGGCTAGAGTGTAACTTCTTCTTTGTAATATTTTGAGTTGTATTGTGAGAGTTGTATTCTACTCATTTTATCCAACTAAATTACGGAGATATGGTAGGCCATAATAGACTTTAATACACCTAATGGTGTTGGTGGAGAATAAACTTGTTTAATTAAGCTTATTTATTGAGAAATAATTTCTCTATGATTTTGTATAAATATTTACAGAATTGATGATGTTAGATCCAATCATCTTTAGGGTTAGGTCAATGTTGGACCCAACACGCCAGGTCCTGGTGCATTGTCAGGCCTAGTGGTGGCTAGGTTTGGTTAGCGTTAGACCCAACATGCCTAGACTTAGTACATTGCCAGACTCAGCGCATCTCCACTGGGGTGTATGTTTGGTGTTGGCACGTGCCTCCATAACACATTTGAGAATTTAGGAAAATTATACCTCTTTTTTCTTTGTTTTCTCTTTCCATCTATATAACAAAATTAAAAAGAAAATTATGAAAAGTGTAGCTGAACTAGTCAGATTTTAAATTTATTTCCTGAAGGTCATCAATTCGAGTCTCACAAATCGCAGGGTCATTAGAGACTTACATGATCGTTAAATTCAGGGTCCGCAAATTAATTAAGATATATGCAAACTAACTCAAATACTCATATTAATAATAAAAAATACGAAAAAAAAATCATCATAATTAAACACCACCAATAACATTAGCCAACGTCATAAGAGTTACAACTTCCAAGAAAAGATTGAGAGGGAAGACGAAAAGCCCATATACCTGAACATAAGCAAGGCCGTAAATTTTGATTTTGGGTCAGAGATGGGGAATCTTGATCCTCAAAGAGTTGATTGGCTAATATCTTTTGCCTCGAAAAAAGTAAGAAAAACTACTATACTTGAAAGTGACATGGCGGTGGCAAATACCACCCTTGGGAGGTTAACATAGATGGCATGTTCTTGAAAGTTCTTTTTTAAAAAAAAAACTTGTTTTGTTTTTTTTTTTATTATTTCTTTCTATTCTAGAGATTAAATTTGATATTTATGGAAAGATGTTCATTAGATCTTGTTTAAAAATATATCCAAACAAATAATTGTTGGGATCCTAAAAAATTTAATGAATTTTTTTTTTTTTACATCAAGTGAGAAGCAATAAATTTTAAAATTAGTGATTAATTATTGATAATAATAAAATTTCAAATTGAATATCTTTTAGGAACTTCAACAAGAAAGTACTTTCAACTAGTTTTTTTTAAGTATAATTTTAATATTTATATAGTTTGCTTGGTAATATTGTTTTTTTTTTTGTAATTTTATATTTTTTTCTTAATACACATGCTAATTTTTTTATAATAATTGCATAATTACCATCTTTTCATATGATTATAATCTTATTTGTCTTCTCTTTATTTATGAAATGTGAATAATATCAGATCACTACTAATGTAAGTTAGAGTCAACCTCTCCCTCTTTCTTTTTTCTCCCTACTACCGAGGAAAAAAATTAAAGAAATCTTCACTCACAGTGGAAAATATAGTACTTTTGATATCTTTGTTTGCTCAGTTTCAAAGGCACAACGAGTTGAGCTGACTCAAAAGAAAATCTTAAAAACACTGAAAGATTACAGAAAGCAAGAGAGAGGGGACAACTAAAAATGAAGGGCTGATCTAAGGCTAGTTAAGGCAGCGATTCAGCTGTCGTTGTGGTGGTTCTATATTGGTGTGTTGTGGAGGAGAAATGATACCGAGGTTTGTGATGAATTTTTTTTTATTAGCATAGATATCCCATCAGCTTGCGTGTATTTTAAATGATGTTACGAGTATTGAAACTAACAATTATGTAAATCTTCAGTAACTCTAAATTTTATAAAACTTGAATTGATAATTTTTAGAAAGCAAAATTAAAACCTAATTAATTAAGTTACACTCAAGTTTGATGTTGTGATAATTGAAGAAAGGAGATGGCATGTGAATTATAATTTTTTACCATTTAGAAATAACAATAAAAATATTTAGGACTCTAATTTAGTATACTTAATATTTGGTAAAAAGATTACTTTTCAGCCATTTTAATTAGAAAATAGACATGATGGATGTGGATGCTCAATACATTTATCATTGTATCTTATTAATTGGTTGATTTGTTATATATATTAAATGTAGAAAATAGCTAGCTCATTATAATATATTAAAAAAATATGTGATGTTAAAAAAAATAATATCCTAAAAATAATATTAAATGTAGAAAATAGCTAGCTCATTTATTATTTTTTAATTTATTTTAAAAAATAAAGAAGTATAAATAGAAAAGAGAAATAAAACTTATAATTCACTAAAAATAAAACACAAGAAAAATATTTGTAAAAACAACAGCCAAAAATGATATGCAAAACACCATCTAGCACCATATCAATAATACATCAACCAGATAAATTAAGTTTATATAAGTTCAAAACAGTCAGCATCAACATCACACCATAGAATTCACATCTCTGCAAATCCTGATATGGACAATCTGCCAGGAAAAAAAAAAACCAACCCCAGCAGGCTGACACATAACATGATTTATTAATCTGCTACTAGTAATATAAAATCAGAGGATGGACAGGTTCTTATTGCTAGAGAATCGCAACAAGTTCCTAAGTAGTAAGGATAGGAGGCATGAAATCAGACTTGGCACCGAGAACACGAGCCTTTGTGTCAGGGAAGAACTCAGTTCCAGGCAGTTCTGTCACCTTTCCTTCGCTGGAAACCCCGATAGGGTAACGGAGCAAATGACCAGGTAGATCATGCTCGAGTGTCTCACTGGAATACAAATCCCAATATTTGTCAGTAATCTGGTTCACCTTCGTCACGCATTCTTCGCTTTCTGGATGAAGGAAGGTGTCATCCAGCATGCCAAGGTGTTCATACCATAATCCCAGGCGGAATCCATGGATCTGGCCTCGTGCAGGCTGCCTGGTTGCCAAGTGATATGGTTGGTATCCTCCCATGGCTATCTCAGAGTCCCTGGCGCCATCCATGGATCTCTGATTGATGTTGGCCGACCCAATAATGATGTATTCGTCATCAACTGCAAAGCCATGTGTAGAATCCATGAGGCAAGCACATAATAAAATAACAGCAAGGCAAGAAACGTAACCAAAATTATCAGTCCAATATTAATTGAACTCGACAATATTCAGTGAGTTTACATGGACGACTTAAAGAAAATTCTGGCTTACCAATCATCATCTTGGCATGAACATAAATCATGAAGCGCCTGGCCTCCTGGGCCCTAATGTAATCTGAATCAGGCTCTGGTTTTTCTGAAGGTTCATATTCTCCACTTTTCTTCACCTCACGATTCCCAAGGCAGAAAAATGTCAGGTAGTTCCGAGGATCTTCTTCAAGCCCCTTGGCTCTGAGAGCCTCGATGACATCTTTATACATCATGTCCAATGTCCTCCTCTGCCAATCTAATATTGCCTGAACTGATCCACTCTCTGGTATTCCCTCTGGCCACATTGGGACAACAACATAAACAGTGAACCTCTCCCCTGCCTCAATCTTGCTAACTATCTTGAGTGAGAGCTCCTTTGGAATTAGATGCAAAGCATTAATGTCCTCCGGCTTAATACCATCAGCACTCCAGCTAAAAGAACTCCCAAGAAAATACTGGTTCTCGATATAGATGAAGTTCTTTGCACGTCGAATGGCATTGACATAGGCATCCTGAATGCTTCGATCGATGATGTTATCCTTTCCACTGACAAGCCCGGCTTTGGCAGCATCTTCAGGTGTCTCTGGGAAACCAAATGCAGCTCCTCCATCAATGGATCTAAATAACTGCACATTCCACGTCTCATGATCATCGGGATGCATAGCTGGAGATGGTGGAATGATGACATCTTCCAGTTCTCTCAGTTGAACAAGTAAATCTTTACCGCCTTGCTTCTTCCATCTCTGTTCAAAATTAAACAAGACATCCCAAGCAATAGGTCCCTCAAGCCGGGAATGGATGTCATGCCAAGGTTCTCTAGGACCACCTTTTTGAATCGAAGCACCAGTAAAGTTGGGCTGATGGAAATCATCATGGTGTGCAGTGTCCAATGTTCTAAAAAGGGAATGGAAGGGGGTATCATATCTCCCATCACAAAGATCAATCCCCCCAACATAACTAACAATTCTCCTCCTCTGGGAATCTCCATTAGGCATTGCACTGTCCACTACAACAATCTTTTGGTGGTGAGTGAACATGGTAGAGATTTGCAGATCTTGAACAATGCTTCCACCATCATCAGGATTTCTGGGACACAAGACACAGTGCACTTCAGTATTTTGGAAGTAGTTCTCAGTTTCTTCATCATGAGTGGCCATCAGCCCATCCTTTTTCAGCAAATCAACCGAGGTTCTGTCATCCCAAATTAGCATAAGAACCCTAACACCTTCACTTGCCTTCTTCTTAAGCAGCTCACCCAAAGTGATGTCCCCACCAGGCTTTGGCCTCCTGGAATCCCTTACCAGACTGATTTCAGTATAAACAGACCAGCCAGTGATGTAGATCAAGTGTTTTGCATTTGTGATTGAATCAAAAACATCTTCCCAACATCTGTGGGGATTATAGTACCCTCCTGAAGCAAGAGGGATTTTGGGGATAAATTTGTCTGGTACATGAGCATCTTGGTACAGGGAAACCTTACACCCTTGTCTCTGAGGGTAGAATGTATAAGGTACCCCAGGATACTTTGGACTTCTGATGCCACCTCCCCAGTTACGGTCTTTTGAAACATCAAAGTATTGTAGCTTCACATGGATTTTGGAACCGGAGTGAATCGGGTTTTTGTCTTCATCCAACATCTCAACCCATCTATCTATGTCTTCCCCGTCTACGAGCTCTTGAACAGGGATATATGCTCTCCCAATCAAGGTTGCTCCAATTGGATTATCATCCTTCACAGTGAAAACAATATTTGAAGCCGTATGAGCACAGTAAATATGAAAAGACTCATTCCACCTGGGGTTGGTTGCTTCTTTTTCAAGGATTCTGGTCCTCCCAACTCTAGCCCTTTCTAGATCGATAGTTGCATAGAGTTTGCTAATTCCGTCACCAATGCCAACCTTCTCCCCAATGTTCTCCACAAGCTACAAGAAGAAACTTTCAATCAGAAACCTGGGGAGAAAGATTGAGCGACCACATAATTCTACGATGAAGAAATGTGAGTTAAAAACAAGGAATTGTGAATTGATCTCTTGAACAGGGGAAAATCCAACTTTGGATTCCTCCTTTAGAGCAGTTAGAATAAATCAGTAAACTCTTCAGCATGGGAAAACAGTAAATTCTTAGAACATAGAAATGCAAGGGAGGAATGAGAACCAAATAGCAATAAAATGTAACTATATTTTCTAACATAAAAAGGATGGTCAGATTTATGGAGCTTTATATGACAGCATAAATCACAAATAAAATATGTTTATAGCAAGAAAGAGACTGCGACAAAGGAATTTACCACAGTAAAGAGTAGTATTGCACACGTTCACTAAATCATATCATTAAATTGTATGATATATTTTTTTTTAATTTGTGATATTAAAAAAATATTAAAAAAGAAAAAAGTATGAATGTGCTTGCAAAATGTTGCAGAAACTAGAAATAAACAGTAATAAATGCAAAACCAAACACAAACACATAAATAACACAAGATGATTAAGAGAGTATTTGTATACGTTGTTGCGTCTGTGTTTTGTTTAAAATACAAATGCAACAACGTTTGCTAACAAAAAAAACATAAATTACTATTTATGAGTCCCACCAAATTTCATGTTTGAAGCGCTGAAAAATAAAAGCAAGTCCTACCTACTTCTTGCGGCTGAACCATGCAGCCTCCCTCCACACTGTTCACTACTAAAGTGAATAGTGTTTTTTTTTAAATATTTTTTTTTGAAAAATCAGCTTCCCTCCACACTGTTTACTAAAATGAACAGTGTTTTTTTATTTTAAATCTTTTTTTTTAAAAAAATCAATTAACATTTTTTTTAAAAAAATAATAATTTAAAAAAAAAATAGTTTAAGGTGAAGTAAATTTATTCGTACTGTAATCTCAATTTTATTCCTCATAATATTTTACCTAATTTTATTGCATGCTCAAAAAATCATGAAAACTGTAGTTCTTGTCGGATGAATTTTATATGTAATAGAATTGTAGATAATTTAATGGAACAATAATTTTTTTAAATATATAAAATATGATTTATTTCACGATGTAATAGCAATAATTAAATCTACAATATTTAAATTAAAAATCACATATATATATATATATATATATATATTATTTTATAACCTTAATTTCAAAAGCATTCTTAACCAAACACATTAAACTACTTTTTGTTGAACCTCAATTTCAACCACAGTTTTAACAAAACACATTTTTTCGAACCAATCTCAACTAAAAATACTTTTTATAAAATAACTTTTTTCAAACCACAACCACAACAACTACCGCAATACCAAACACACTCTAATTCAAAACCAACATAGAAGCAGTTATGTGTCAATGGTTGTCACTCACTAATGTGTTTGGAATTGTATTAGTGATGATGATTTAATTTTTTTTGTTTAGAAATGTATTAAAATAAAAAAATAAAAAATTATTTTTAATATTAACATATTAAAACAATCTAAAAATATAAAAAAAAATTATTTTAAACAAAATAAAATTTAAAAAAAACATTGTTTGCATCTCTTTCCTAAAGAAACTGTAAAACAGTACAGAAACTAGAAATAACGGTAATAAATGCAAAACCACGACAAGTTGATTCAACAAGTAAGACAAAAGAAGGCAAACAAAACATGAGTTGGCATTAATGCGTGGATGCATCTTGGAGTCAAGCCCTTCATGTAGACACGTATAACATTTGATCCATTGAACAACAGTATAACAAGGATCGGAACACATTCTACTGCAGCTCTAAAAGATTTGACTTTTCAATGAGCAGCCGTTCTAGCTTACCCAAGTGTTTCCCTAATGAATACTCAACATCAAGATATAAAATTTATAAAACAAAATTTGTGTTCTTGAGATGGTAATATGGCAATGTTAGTGATAACTGTCTAATTTTACATTTTTTTCTATTAATTTCCCTATGATTCTTTGTTAGTTTCTTTGATTTTTATTATTCTTTTGTGTTTTGGAGGGAAATAAACAAAAAAAGAGTTTTGAGCTTCAAGTTGGTATAGAAAACATTTATTTTATTTTATTTTTTCTTTATATCCCTCCAAAGCGCCAACAAAACATAAAAGAATAATACAAACCCAAGAAATTCAAGAAAATAACAAAACATAGAGAAATTAATAAGAAGATACAAAAATCAAGAAAAGAACAGCAGTAGTATCAGTACCAGAAAACTTGGCTAACTCCCCATCAAGAAAAAAGTAATCAGATTAAGCAACAGCGTACTCAGCCAATACTTACAAGGCCTGATCCAGAACACAAAAAAGAGAAAAAGAAAAGAAAACCTTTTGGAGGAAGCCATGTCCACCACCATCGCCAAGCTTATCCACCTCGAAGATCGTGACATGTAAGGACCCGTGCAATAAAATCTGCGCCATTTCTCACCTACACGTTAAACACAAACAACAATGAATCCAATCTTGAGAACAGATTAACGAAAGATCACGTCTTTTTTCAACGAAAAAAAAGTAGAATCTTGAGCTGCTGCTGCTTACTACGGGTGATTGTTCAAAAAGTGAGCTGAAATGGTGAAAAAGAACGAAAAGAGAGAGTGAATCGATGAGGGTCAATGGGATTTTCGGATCTGATGGCGAAAAAGTAGAATCTTTTATTTTATGTCAAGGCTATCTTTACGCGGAGAAAGTGAGGGAGACAAGATCTTAAAAGGCGCATGGGAGACAACGGTTAGTTTATTACTGTTACCACAAGTTAGCGGCGCATTTAATTTTACGTAAAAATTACTGGTCAGTGGAACGTAAAAATAGAATACGTTAAAAATAATTGTCAGCATGTTTTTTTAATATAAAAAAATGTTAATTTTAAACACAAGATTATATATATGCATTAATAAATATTTAAAAACTTGTTAATAATAATTAAAAATTAAATAAACAAGAAAAGAAATAGATATAGATTAAAATATTTAATTTTGTAGCATGAGAAGCCCTTCAATTTTTTTTATTTAATTATATGAAAATATTTTTATATAAAAAAAGTAATCATTTAAATTCCTTTGAAACAAAATAATTTTTTAGTGTAACTTCTCATTTTTTTATTTAAATATCCTTTATTTTTACAAAAAAAAATAAATTTTTTGCTCTATATTATTTTTTTAAATAAAAATTAAAAGCATTAGAGAAAATGTAAGAAAAAAAATTGGGAAAATTAAAATAAAAACAAAAAAATATCTATCAAATTAAAATATTTTTATCTTATTAACACACATTGTTTTTACTTGAATAAATTTTTAAATAACATCATATTATTATGATAAAAGGAAGGTGTTTAAGATGTGTGTATACAAATGCATGGGTTCATGTAGCTGTAGCTTGGATTAGATTGAAGATTAATATAATCGACTTGTTAGATTTATAAATATGTTTGTTGGGGTCCTTGAGCATAGTATTATTTCATTGTTTTTTTTTTTTTTGGATTTTGTTGATGTTTGCAGAAGTGTATTTAAGTGTGTGTAAGTTAGGGCTATTAGGCTTAGGGCATGCTATTGGGTTTTAATGTTTTTGTCTTTTTTTTTTTTATTGCAGGTTTAAGTTTACTCTACTCTTTTGAGGTTTTATGTTGATTTTCTAGGTTTTGCTTTGAATTTTCTCAATTTCATCTGAATTTTCTCATGTTTTTATGTATTAGCCTCCTTAGTAATTTTGGATGAAAGCTATAGCTCGTACATGATCATTTAACATCTTCATTTCTTTCTCTTAAATCTTATGTTAGATCAATCAATCCTTGGAAGTTTTCAAATGCTAGGTGTAGGGGTGTTTTTTACTATCAGGGTTGATTTGTCTATATAAAATCTCATTGTAGTTGTTTGATGCATGATTATATCTTAGTTTATGATATTGCATCTCTCGTGCCTTTTGTTTGACATAATTTGGGATGTAATTGCACTTTAGTTTAAGGATTTGTTCTTGTGTTCTTCACCGAGATTCAAATTTTTTCTTTATTTTTTATCTTTGTTATTTTATATTTTATTTTAGGTCATGTTTTTGGGCTTGAAAGCATAATTCACGTGGCTAGGAGGAGTCTATTAATGTTAAGGTTGCATTTGGCTGGTTAAAATTTTATAAAGAAAAAATGTATTTTTTTTTTATCCTTAGGACATGTTTGGCAAACATGTCATAAATAATTTTTTGATAGTTTTATTTGTTGATTTTATTTTTATTTTTCCAAAGAAATCCTAAATGATTTCCAAATTTTTTTTAAAAAATAATTCAAGGATCATTTGAAAATTATTTATGGTTCCTTTGCATGTTTTTCAACCATTTTATTTAATATTTGGGTTATAAACTTACAATATAAGATACTGACTAGATATTAAATATACATGCTTTTCTTCAAAAATTTCAGATAAATAAAAAAATACAAAATTCATCATTTAAAAAATACAAAAATACATTTTTTATTTGTGTGTATTTGAACCAAATTCTAAAATTCCTCATGCATATTTTATAAAAGATAAATTGTGTTTTTATTATACTTTGAAAAACACAAAAATCAATTAATGTGTATAATAATAAGTTTGTGATTACCTATTAGAATTTAGCCAAATATTCAAAAACATCAGAAAAATCAATTTGTTTAATTAATAATTGGGGTGTGAATTTTACAATGTAATCCATGTTTCTGATATTAACTGTATAAATTGACAAAAATAAAATGTTGAGAATTAATTGTAGACTTTAATATTTTGGGGTATAAAATTATATTGTAAAATATATCTCCATGTATTAAAGATACAAAATAGAAATAAATATACCATTAAAATATGAATCTTAGAATGATTAAGTTTTATTCTAATAAAGTAAATATCTCCTTACTAAGAGGGATCTGTCTTGAGCCCTTAGAGATAGAGATCTCATTACTAAGAAGGATATACCTCAAATTCATAAGATATGGATCTTCATACAAAGAAAGATTTTTCTTGAACTTTAGATAAATTAACGAATAGAAACATAACTTTGAAAAAAAATAATCAATCAATAATGTTTACTATAGATAAGATGCACTAGAGGTGATGTGTGTTTTCTATGCATCAACTAGTTTATTTACCCATATTCTTGCAGACTAGTAGGTTTTCTAGTGAACATAATATTAAGTTTTCTTGTAAAAATATTTTGTTGGAAGTAAAATACAAATGTTCAAATAAAAATACTTAAAAAATTCATATAATTACATTTGTCATTACGCCATCAGACCCATGAGATTTCTCATTTGAAATAATTCAACTTTCAAAAGAATATTTTGTAGAGTTAACATTCTGTTTTTGTTTTCCTGTTTATACTTTAACAAGTTAACTTGTTTAGAAAAAAAAAACTAATGGTCTTTCCACCCAGTTAATTTCTCATTTTATAGTTGTTGATGGATAACTTGGTTTCTTTATAATTGTTTTGCATGGTAAACATACAACAGTACCCTTATAATAAAATAACACTTAGCTATGATTTGGGGATATTTTTAATTTTTTACTTTTTAAAAACAGTATAATGACCCAATTATTTTTAGAATCGAAACTCTTAAAGCATGGCTTTAATGATTTTTGTGTAATTTCATAAAAGATTATTTTGATAGTATTTGGTTTGTAGGAAACAATATGGTAATTTTATAAATAAATAAATAAAAAATTGTTGACATGAAAGTGAAAATTTTCCTATTATTATGTCATTGAATTCTCTACGGTGTCTTCTTCCTCAAGAGGTTGTGCATGTTGTATTTTAATAAATAGATTGTCACCAAAAATATATATATTTTTTCTTTTTCTCTCTTATCTCTTGACATTTATATTGGCCATTTAAAAATTTAAAGTAGTCCTCTTAGTTGCACGCATTTGAGTGTCAGCCATTATTATTTTTATTTGTAATTTGTATCCTTAAGGTCTTTTGTAATTTTTTAAATTATTTTTCAATTTCATAATTTAATCTAAATTTACATTTTATTATTTGTTTTTCAATTTCAGTCTTCATTCTTTTTATATTTTTTTTCTTGCAACTTCTATAAACTTTCAAATATTTGTAACCTCATCCGTTGATAAAACAAAATGTTATTTTTTTATTTAGCTCTTATTATTTTGGTGGTTTCTTCTTTTAATTATTTTGTGAAATTGATTTTTCTTTTCAATTTAGCCCTTCAATCCAAAATTATACATTTGCTGATTTTTTTTCCCAAACTTGATCTTTATTTTTTTACTTGTTATTTTTACTTTTGAATCCTTTTGTACAATTGATTTTTTTTTTAATTTTATCATTTAACATTTGATTTATTGAAAATTAAGTTTCATAGTTTTTCAAGATTTTGTGCTTCTAATCAAATGGATTAGATCATGGATTTTATAAGCTAATACGAGTTGACATCATTATTTTTTACTTATTTTCTTTTTTAATCTCTTTAACCAACATTGATTTTTTTTATTTTATTTACAATTAGGCTTTATGGTTTTCTTCATTTTCCTTCCTATTAGATTATCATGATCTCATGACCTAGCATGTGGGTTTAGCGAGTTAACTTAGATGGACTCACATTTTTTTTTTGCTTATAATTACTCTTTCTTCTTTTAGATCCTTATGTGTGGTTGGATATTTTTTTTAAAAAAAATTATCTTTCAATATTTTATTGTTTAGAATTGAATTTCATGATTTTTTTTTTTTTTTATATTTGGTACTTCTAGTCAAATGACCAAGGTCATGAGTTTTATAAGCTAGTAATGATTTTTCTTTTTTTAAAAAAATTAGGTTTCATGATTTTCTTCTTTTTTCTTTTTATTAAGTTATCTAATCTCATAACTTAACTCGAGTAGGCTTGAGCCCTTTTTTTGGCTTATAGTTGCTATTTTTCTAACCTTTTGTATGATTGGGTTTTTTTTTTTTTTTTCAATTTTATCTCTTAATATTTGACTAGTCGAAAGTTGAGCTTTGAAGTTTTGCCAAATCTAACGCTTCTAGTCAATTGATGTAAGCCATGAGCTTAATAGGTTAACACGGGTGGATATCATTTTTTTAGTTGGGAATTGGGCTTCTTGATCAACTTCAAGTATGAGATTTCATTATTATGATTTTGAAAAATTAACTTGAGTATAAGAGATTGTCTAGATTTACGTCTTTAATGTTATTTTATTATGGTTGCCTTTTTATATTAATAAAATTAATGAATTTATTGAACTTAGTAGACTCAATGACACAAGTCTAAGATTTCTTTTACTTTTTTAGAAAATCTAGCGTCACCTTAACTTTGTTAATTTTATGTCCGAACAAATTTGGCCTAGCCCGAGCGTTATGACTATCATTGATATAAGTTTACATGGGTCATTTGTTTTTTTTTTTTTTTAATTAATTTATTTTTACTTTTAACTTTTAATATTTGGTTCAGTATAATTAAGCTTTTTAATTTGTTTCAATGTAAATTATATGATATGATCGCGATCTCACATCCTATATAACAAGTTTCATAAGTTAATCATTGTAAATTTAATTTTATTTAATAAATTGTTTTCTTAATATTGTTTTTTTAAAATATTATATATCACAATTTAAATATTTTATAAACATTTTGGTCATTATACACCAATCTTTTTACTTCTTAATATCTTAATATTTTTTCAAGCTGAAAAAAAATGAAGCAACCCGTAGAGCGTGTGGGCCAAAAAGCTAGCCGTGGTCTAAAATCAATCCACAACTTGCTACTCTAACGAAAGGGCTACATTGCCTCGCAACTGTGTGGTCGAACTCGTGTATACTGCCTTTGTCTGACAGGCCATTAACCCAAGTTTGCCGACAAGTTACAATGTGAGGAGAAGTCCCACTGTGGCCATTTATTATATCCAATGAAAGGATAAGAATGCCCCACGTCAAAGCAAAAATATTTTAAGGTTCAAAATGGTCAAAGTAATGCAAATTAAATAATACAGTTGAGGAGGTGGTGACTCACTTGTTTGTCAAAACAAATATTAAGTAATATACTAAAACGGACAAACAAATATTAAGTAATATGCTAAAACGCGTAGGTAAAATAATACTGTAGCTAAAGTTTTTTTTTTTTTTTGCAGATTTTTTTTCCTTTTTTTTTTTTTCATTTTTTTCCTGTGGTAGTTTTTTTTTCATGTTTATTTTTTTTTATGCCTATGGGTTTTTTTTTAATTTTTTCTTCGTGTTTTTTTTAATGAATTTTTTTTTTGTTTAATTTAGTTTGTTAATGTGGAAATTTTTTTTTTAGTTATCATACTTTCATGACACGGATCTCGGGTTTGATGGGTTAACTTGGTTTGACGAGTTAACCCAATTTTTTTTTTGTTTTTTCCTTTTTAATCAAATTTTTTCGTTTAGTTTAGTTTGTTAATTTTTTTTTTGTTTAGCCCATCAATTTTTTTTCCTATTTAGTTATAAAACTTTCATGACGCGAATCTCAGGATTGACGGGTTAACCTGATTTCAAGGGTTAACTCAGTTGCTTCAGATTTTTTTTTTCTTTTTCCTCATTAGTAACAGACTTACGTCTTTTGTTTTGTTTTTTTTTTTAATTAATTTTTTTCGTTTAGTTTAGGTTATTAATGTTCAATTTGTTTGCTATTTAGTTATCAGACTTTGATGACACGGATCCTAAGTTTGATAGGTAACCTGGTTTGACGGGTTAGTCCGGTTAATTCTAGGTTAACCCGTCAAATTTTTTTTCTATTTAGTTATGAAACTTTCACGACACGAATCCAAGGCTTAACGAGTTAACCCAGTTAATTCAGATTTTTTCTCTTTTTCTTCATTAGTTTTTTTGTTTCAATTGGTTTTTTTTTTCTTTTTAATTAATTTATTTAATTATCACACTTTTATGACATGACATTGCAGCCAAATCCGCATACAAGGCTATTGGGTCTGGTATTTTTTTTTAACAGGTTTTTTTTTTTACATGTTTTTTTTTGTATCTTTTTTTTTCCCAAAATTGATTTCTTTTTTTTCTTTTTTTATTTCAAAATTATCTTTGCTATTTTTTTTAAATATTAAGCTGGTTGAAAATTTAATTATGTAGTTTTTTTCTTTAAAACATTGTGGATTGCTATAATATTCTCATACATTATTTTATTTTATTTTATTTTATTTTGCCAAATGATCTTTGTAGATTTTTTTTTTTATATTAAGTTGGTTGAGAATTTAGCTTTGTATTTAAAAAAAAAAAAATATTGATTGCTACAGTGTTTCCACTACATAGTTTTTGCTTTGCTGCAGTGTTTTCCCATTTATTTAAAAAAAAAATTATCTTTATTGAATTTATTTTTTCAATATTGAACTGGCTCATAATCTAGCTTTAGCTTTTCCCACATGTTTTTTTTTATTTGTTTTCTTTTTTTCCAAAATTTTCATTTTTTACATATTTTCATTTATTTATTTATTTTTTTTCAGAATTATTTTTATTGATTTTATTTTTTTACTATTGAGCTGGTTGAAAATTTAGTTTTTTTGTCTTTTTCTTTAAAACATTGTAGCTTTCCCTACGTGCTTTTTTTTTCCGTTTTTGTTTTCTTTTTTTTACATGTTTTTTTTTTTTCATTTCTTTTACCCAAAATTGACTCCTTTTTGTTTTTTTAATAGCCCTTGTCGGATTTTTTTATATATATTAAGTTGGTTGAGAACTTAGCTTTGTAACTTTTTTTAAAAAAAAAAACACTATGGATTACTATAGTGTTTCCCTTACATGATTTTTGTTTGGCTGCAGTGTTTCTCCCCACATGTTTATTTTTTAAATTATCTTTGTTAAATTTATTTTTTTAATATTGAGTTAGTTGAGAATTTAGCTTTAGCTTTAGCTTTCTCCACGTTTTTTCATTATAATTATTATTATATTGTATTATATTATATAACTGTTTTTTTTCTTTTGTTTTTTCTTTTTATTTTTTTTAATGAATTCTTTTTGTTTGATTTAGTTTGTTAATGTTAAATTTTTTTTATTTAGTTATCATATTTTCATGATACGAATCTCTAGTTTGATGTGTTAACCTAATTTGACGAGTTATTTTTTCATTTAATTTAGTTTGTTAAAATTAATTTTCTTTCTATTTAATTATCAGACTTTCATACTTTCATGACACGTATCCTAGGCTTGACGGGTTAACTTGGTTTGATGGGTTAACCCGGTTAATTCTGGGTAAACCCATCATTTTTTTTTTTTTCTATTTAGTTATCAAACTTTCATGATGCAAATCCCAGGTTTTACGGGATAACCTGGTTTAAAGGGTTAACCCAATTAATTCAATTTCTTTTTCTTTTTCTTCATTAGTTTTTTCCTTTCTGTTGATTTTTTTTTTCTTTTTTTTAATTAATCTATTTAATTATCACACTTTTATGACACGACCTTATAGCCAGACCCACATCCAATATTTTTGGGTCCGGTGTTACAGTCAGACTCATTTAAACTTAAGTCATGCAAGTTTAATTTTATTATTAATATTATAAATATTACTCTTAGATCAGGCGTTACAGTCAAACCCAGGATTCTTGGGTATAACTTTGTAGAAAAACCAAGATTTTTATTTTTTTTATTTTTTTAATATTTTTTATACAAAAAAAAAATGACCCGCGGCATCGCGCGGGTATCAAAGCTAGTCACATATTATTTAGTGTTGCTGGATTTGTATTTTTTTTAATGTTATCAATAATATCATAATCAGGATTTTAATATGCTTTTAAAGTATTTTTCCCCTCCTCTTTTTTTATTGTAATTTGTATTAGTTTATTTTATAATTTCTTTGATATGTTGTGTTTTGAAATCACAATAAATTTGAATATCATGTTCAATCGTGATATGTAGAATTTAAGTTATTCCATTAAAACTTTTTCAAAATATGTTATTTTGTTAATTGTTTATGTTTATATATAGTGGTGATAAACAAAAATATCAGTCATGATTGCAATTGGATGTTAAAGAGAGAGAGAAATAAAGGTTCGTGCGAGTGAGTAAATTAAGAATTAATAAGATAAAAATGATAAGACATGTTAATAACAAACTTTTTTGGATGTAAGCATTGAAGTCCATATTGAGTTTATATTATAATAATACCATTAGTGAAACCTTTTCACCTTAGCATATTAAATTTAGCTAAACATTATGAAGAAGACAAACATAAATAAACTAGAAAAGAACATAGTTATGATGAGAAGTATAAACAAAAGATTAATAAAAGCAAAACTTAAACATTATAAAAATACAAAAAAAGAAAGCAAGAATATGATCTTGATCTAAAAACCAAGATGCCTAAATACATGACAAATGCCTCCTTTTATAGGCCAAAATTCGGAACTATTGATTTGATAATTAATTGTTGAGTAGGTGGCCACATCTTGACTTAGTGACAATTATTATCTTCTTGTCTGAACAAAAAGTCATTGCTAATATCAAAATTTGAACAAATAGTCTTTATGAAAGTTTTGAGAAATTGTCTCAGCTTTCCAACAAAACAAGAATCGGCACATTTAGACTTCTAGAAATTGAGATATAGGCTGAACACTGAATAGTGTATGGGTTGCAGGACATATTCTAACTTCTCCGTTGTTGCTACCATTTGAACTCGAAAATGACACTTTTAAATCTTGGACTCTTCATGAAAAGTTTTAGGCTTATGTCTTAGCTTTCCATACATATAAACCAGACCCAAATCCAAGTTCTACAACTCTAGTTATGATCAAATAACCGAATAGTATTTCAGTTTGGACTAAACCAACATTTTTTTTCTAAGCTTAGCCCTCTCTTTGTCTTCTCAATTTTAGTAATTAAACTCATCAATCAATCCTTTGATTTATGTGATAGGCCTATATTTCAGATGAACATTTACCATAAATTAAGGTATCTTATATTATTAGATATGTTATTATAAAGCATACTCTAGTTAAGGAATTTAATAATACTTTAAGTGCAATATGATGATATAAAACCTTGATAAAAATACACTTTTAAGTACTAATCACTCGTGCACCTAGTTTGACCCTTTTTTGTGCTTTTACTTTTTTTTTGTTATTTTTTTTTAGTTTCATCATTTTCTATTTAGTTGATTTATGATTAGAGTTGATAATTTGTCTAAGTTAATTTTGCGAAAGTTTCTTGAAAGGTTTAAAAAAGATTTTTTTTTTTCTTTATTTTTTTTAATTTTATTATTCAACATTGAGCTTTTTTATAGATTTTTTTCAATTTCATCATTCAACTTTTAGTTGGTTGAGAATTAGACTTCATAATTTGTTTCGTCTTTCTTTCTATAGGGTTATCATAATCTCAAACAGACATCATAACATTAGGTTGATGTTTAATTTTATGAGTTTCTATTTTGATTATCATATGGTTAAATTAAAATTATTTTTAAAAAGTTATTAAAAATATTGTGAAGTCCATGACATAAGTTATGTATTTGACGGGTGAATCCAAGTTGACCTGGATTGATCTAATATGTCAATATCTAAAAAAATAAAAACCATTGCGTTGTAAACTTTTTTTCTTAACATTTTTTTCTACTAGAAAACATGTTAACCACTCATGTACATTTCTTTTACTATGTCAGCTATTGTCATGACAATACTTATATAACGCATTAAAAAGTAATTTGCGGTGTAACGAGGGCAACTTATCAATTAATTTATCACGACCTGATCCCCAGATTCATTACCGGGCACATAAACATACAAACATTTTCTTTAATTAATGTTCTATAACTTTTGATATCATCATTAATTCTGTAATATAAATCAGTTATCTTGATACAATTCAATAAATGTGAAGCACTAATTAGACATGACAAAATAATATCAATTACAATTAAAAGAGTAGGTTCTGAAAGTCCAACAAAAGCTAACAAACAAGCTATAAGACAGAAAAAGATAAATAATAAAAGGGTGAGTTCAATAACTCAGTAAGTAAATAACATTTAATATGCATCTATGAGGTAATACATCAATAAGAAATATATGCAAGCTTGGCTTCATGCTTTTAGGTGAGTTTCACAAGCAGACCATAACAAAACTCAAACTTCAAACACCTAAATCTCAATAAATTTGAAATCATAATTACTAACAATAATTACCTTAAAAACCTATTTTCTCCAACTCTTTTCTCTTTCCTTTATCTTTCCTTCTCTCCTTTTCTTTTTCTTTCTCTTTTGGTTTTCTCTCTTTTAATTTCTAATCTTCTTTTCCCATCCTATTTATATTTATTAACTTTATACAATTACCAAAGTGTCCCTTACTCATTTATACCTAATGTTTACTCCTTCAATGGTATTGTTGTCATTTCCTATTAAAATCTTTTCCTTTCTTTCAAAATATTACATTCTACACGCCTTATAAATTTTTTATCCTTGAAACTTGATAGAAACACTTGAAGACTTACCGAATTTATCAAAAGGCAAGGATAGTCCTCGTGAATTTTGTCCTTGAGCTCCTATATCTCTTCCTCATATGAATGACCTTTTTAATTCTCTTTCACTTAAGCTATTTTCTTTTATCTAAGTTTCCTTACTTGTTGATACACTGTAGCTTTCGGTTGCACCTTATAAGTCATATCATCTCTCATATCAACCGTTTGAACTTTTAATACATGAGATGGATCCAATATATACTTCTGTAACATCAAAATATAGAATACTGGATGAATATATGACAAGTCTAGTGGTAGTGCTAACCTATATATAACTACTCTAACTCTATCTAGAATCTCATATGGTCCAACTTCTATTCTAGCTACCAATATTAAGGTTTCTCCATAATCTATATCTTATTCTTGATTATAACCTTTAGTAGCTAGTTTAGCTTTGTTCCATGTTAATTAACTTTGTTCCTAAACACCTATTTTGTTCCAATTATTAATTGATTATTAGAGCTAGGGATTAGTTCTTAAACATTATTTCTTTCAAATTGATTCAGCTCATCATGCATAACTAAAATCATTTTTTCATCCTTTTCAGCTTCTAGAAATGATTTTGGTTATATTTGAGAAACAAATGCAAAGTGACCACTAATATTTTTTAGTGAAGCTCTAGTCTTAGTTTCTTTTAAAGGATTACCAATAATTAATTTAAAAGGGTGAGAGCTTACATAGCTTAGCTCATTTGGGGGTAAACATAATTTACTTACCATCTCATGTTGATTGCTTAAGCTTGGTTGGTGTTTGTCCATGCCTTTATTATTTACCTCCGCATGACTCTTGATGTGAACCTTATGATCATGTGGTCATGCTACTTACAATCAAAATTGAGTTATGATCCTGGAAAGCCAAAATAGGTTTGATAGGAGTGTGACACAATGAAAACCTACCTCAAGGCACCAACATTATTAGAATGAGTAGAATGACACCATAAAGCTAGTTAATTTTTGATAAGTCAGATTCAGTTCGTTCAAGAATTGAAGAATGCAAGAATCACTCTCACACGTTAAAATTGAAAAATTCAGAAGTAATAATCATCGAAAGCTATTAAAATTTTGGCTTACATGAGTTTAAATAGTTCTTGAAAAATTAACCCTAATGAACTCCTTATATTGACTTATATGAGGTCTATTCAAAACTGACAAAAAAACCCTAAACTGAAAGGCTCATAACCTGATCTAAGCAAGCCTTGGATCCTAACTTAAAAAAAAGTTTTAATTAAGCCCAAACATGAAAGAAAAATAATAAAAAAATAACTAATTTGTTATTAAATACCACTAGCCTTTTTTTTTTTCCTTGTGTAGCTAGGATAAATAAGGAATCTTTATAAGAAAAGGATTCTGAAACATTAATGAATTCTTGCCACACTTGGAGATTATATTGCAGCTCATTAAAGATCTTTATGGAACTAGGAAATTCCTTAAACCAGCTACCACATCCTTGTAGGAAAAGAATCATAACCAAATAGGAAGTCCACAAGTCAAAAGGAAGTAAATAAAAAAATTCATACAACCTCTGTTGACAAGTATTGAGGTGCCTTACCGAACTTTGATTGACTTTAAATTTTAACCCAAGGTAGGGCAACATGTATGAAGAATTCACATAACTTTATATCCCGATTCAACACTCAGATTAAGAATTATAATTATTTCTGTAAACCTAGACTGTTGCATATTTTATACCGAAATCCGAATCTAATCTTATTTGGATCGTATCATAAGACTGAACCGTATCATTCCCTCCCCCTTCAAAAAGGTTCACCCTTGAATCTTGAATAGGAATAGTAGCGACTTCAGTAGCCTCTTGTTTAAGCCTTTGGAATTCCCTTATTACTAACAACTTTCTCCAACAACACTGTATGGAAGTAGTAACTAACAAGAATTTCAAATAAGCACTGTCGTACTACCACTTGCGTACATATTTTTGAATGCTAACCACAACAACTCTTCTTTATCTTTCATTCTTTTGGCATTATACCTCTTTTTCCCATGAAGCTCGAAGATCATAGAATAATCTTCTATAATTATCAACTTTTCGTTCTAAAACCCCCATACCATGGCTTATTTTTTCACATCGTTAATCTACAACCCTCCTATGTTCCCTCTCCCTTGGTGAATACATGACACAAATAGGAAAAAAAAAAACAAGAAGAAGATGAAGACAATAATAGAGTTTATAATATCAAGAACACTAATTTAGACCCGAGATTACGAATTTGATTTTTGTTTGGACCAAAACTTATCGAAAAACAAAAAAATATGAAAGTGATGAAAATGAATCAAACAACAACCAAATATCAAAATATGATGATAGTGTAATGGCAAGAACAAAATCAACAAAAACAAAACAAGTTTTGAAAGATAAACACTAAGCAAATCGGTTACGACAAAACAAAACCCAATTTGGGAAACTAAAGAAACCGATATCCAAATGACCTCAAATTTAACATATAGTATTTTGATATCAAATAAACAACAACTCAAACTTTATAGGGCATAGGTTCCAAAACCCCTTGTATGATCAGTTTGTGGCAAAATTGAACCTCCAATTAAAACCTCAAGAAACCAATATCAAAATAAGCGCCAATTTAATATCTGGTGTGATCTAACCCCTAATACATAGAATATGAAGTTTTAATTGATTCTAAGGTGGTTTGCTTATGTTTCACTAAGAGTAGTTTTTCTATGGTAGAGTTGCTACTCGAATTAAAACCTCAAGCAAATTTTATCAAAATAAGCCCAAATTTTACATATGTTGCGATATCACCACCAATAGACATAATATGAATTTGCAATTGATTCTGAGGTAATTTGCTTATAGTTCACTAAAAGTTGTGTTTTTAGGACAAAATTGAACCTTAAATTATAACCTCATGCAAGCGATATCAAAATAAGCCTAAATTTGACATATAATGCAATCTCATCCCTAATAGACTGAATATAAATTTTCAATTGATTCTGAGATGGTTTGCTATGGTTCGTCAATAGTTGTGTTTCTGCAACAAAAATTGAATCAACTTTCAAATTTCAGCTAATCCCCCCTTCTTTTTTCTTTTTTAATATACCGATATGATATGATTAGAGACAGTAACAAGATGAAATATAAATTTTTATTATTATTATTTTTCTTATATGATGTAGAAACAGAGAATAAGAAGATCGACTCAAACATTGATAAACTTAAAGAAACACTAAAAAAAAAAAAAAACATTAACAAAAGGATATGACCTTGTTTCGGAGCCTAACTTTGATACCAAATGATGCGAACCAGGTGATCATGAGATTCACATCAAGTCTTATCATTAAGACTCAAATATTATACACTTTCATTTATGTCATCTAGAATCTTAACAATTTTAACATTTTGAGTTTCATCAAAGGCAATATGTAGGGATTCCTCAAGACAAGTATTTTATTGTTATAAACTATATATGTTTGGCTAAAGGAGGAATAGCCAAGAAAATTTTCAAATCAGATTTTGAATTAAATTTATCTAAAATATCTTTAGTATTGAGAATAAAACATTTGGAACCAAAAACTTTAAAATATAAGATGTTGGGTTTCCTTCCTATCCAAAGCTCATAAGGATTCATTTTCAACTCTGGTCTCAAAGTAACATGGTTTAAAACATAGCAAGAAGTGGTTATGGCTTCCTCCCAAAAATCTTTTGGTGTGTCAAATTCAATTAACATAGTTCTTGCTATTTCTTGAAGAGATCAATTTTTTTTTTCCATAACCCTATTTTGTTAGGGAGTTCTAAAAGTTGAAAAATTATGGTGGTATCTTTTACACACACACACACACACAACGTCTTAAACAAATCACTTATAAATTCATCACCATGATCACTCCTTATATTTATTGTGGAAAACCCTTTTCATTTTCAACTTTCTATGAAAAATTTACAAATACATAAATTGTTTCATCTTTACAGTTCAAAAACCAAAACCCAAGTATATGTTGTAAAGTCATCAATAATTACAAACACATAAATTGTTTCATCTTTAAAGTTAAAAAACAAAAACATGTATATCTTGTAAATTCATCAATAACTATAAACACATATCTATTACCACTTATATTTCTAGTTCTAGTGGGTCTAAAAAGATCTATGTGTAGTAATTCTAAAGGTTTGTTAGTTGAAATGTGGATTTTACACTTAAAGGAAGTCTTCATTTGTTTACCCATTTGAAAAGCATCACATAACTTTTCCTTTTTAAATGCAATATGTGGAAGTCCTTTCACTAGATCATTTTTAACTAGCTTAGAAAGGATGTCAATGCTAATATAACCTAGTCTTTTATGCCAAAGAAAACTATCATTAATGCTAGCAACAAGACAACTTTTTATTCTCATGCATGCATCAATTTTAATCTTGTAGACATTTCTTTTTCTATTTCCTATATAGATTAATTTATCATCTTCAAGAATTAAACGACATTCATAATTGAATATAATTGTATAGCCTTTATCATATAATTGACTAATGATAAGCAAATTATGCTTTAAGCTATTAACAAGAATTTGTTTTTTCATTAGAGAGAGAAGATTTACCTCAAATATTACCAAATCCAATTATTTTTCCTTTTGAGTTTCTCTAAATGTGACATTTCCTCCATTGATTTTGGTAATGCTTGGGAATAATGAGTCGTCTCTAGTCATGTTTCTTGAGCAAACACTATCCAAAAACCATTCCCCATACCCCTTGGTTCCTATATATGAAAATCAAAATGAGGTTTTTGGAACTCAAACCTTCCTGGGTCATTTATTGTCAGGGGTGGTTCCTTTTAGAACCCATGTCACATTATTAACCTTGTCCAGTGAGGTTGAACATTTTGTAATTATCTTATCCTCTCTCCTGCATAAATTTCTTTTCTCTTAGATCAATCTTGACCATCGAATCAAATTGCCAAAATAGATCTCAACCGCTAGATCAAATTATGATATTAGCTCACATATAGTGGGTTGGCGCCCAAACCAATCCCAATTGTCTGATCAAACTTCCAAACATCTCAATTGTTAGATCAAAATGGTTTCTTCTAAGCTTATCCATACATGATCATAGACCAAATTGATCATAACCATCGAATCAAACCCGCACACATATAAGTTGCTGGATCAAGGAGGCTTCATTTAAGCTCTTCTATATCTGATCATACACCCCTAACAAATCAAAGCTATTAAATCAAGTTCAAATGAGATACATATGGACTATTGAATATAAAAAATGATAAGTTAGAGATTGAGCAAAATATTGGATTTTTTAAGGAAGAATGACGGTAATTATTACAAGTTCTAGGAGGGTATAATCCTTCACTAACCAAGTAGGTGCAGTATATTGGAGTTGAAAAGATAAAAAAAGGTGTGGTTACAAGCATTGAGAAGAGACTTTAAGAAGTTGAATAAAGAAATTTATGAGATAATTTCAAATTACTTCACAAAAGTAATCTCTTTGGTTCACCAGATGAGAAAGAATGGTGACAATATTAATGATGTTCAAGTGATGGAGAAAATTTTGAGGTCTCTGGATTCAAAGTTTGATCATATGGTTGTGGCAATTGAAGAATCAAATAATTTGGAAGATTTGAAAGTAGAAGAATTAATAAGATCTTTGCAAGCCCATGAGCAAAAAATTGATAGAAGAGGGGAAGGAATATCTCTTGAATAAACATTGCAGACAAAGTTAACTATGAAGAATGTTAGTGAATCTGGCAGATAAGCATTTCAAAGAGAAAGGTTCTTTCATAGAAGAGGAAGAGGAGAAAGATCATTCATAAATCAAGAATCTCATAGAACATGAAATCAAAATTTTAATTTCAGAGGCCGTGGTAGAAGCAGGGGAAAAAGTTGTAGAGGATATTCAAATTGAAGGAATAATAATACAAACATACAATCTTTTAATTGTAAAGAGTATAATCATTTTGCTTCAAATTATTCACAATACAAATTTAAAGACAAGAATGTCAATTTTGCTAAGAAAGAAATTAATTCTGAAAAACCTGCATTATTATTGCACTTGGTATCTAGATATAACAGCATCAAATCATATGTGTAGTATGAAATGAAGCATTTATTGATATCGATAAAAGTTATACAGGTAACATTACCTTTGGAGATCTTTCTCAAAGACCAGTTGGAGGAAGATACAAAATTCTTATTAAACTTAAGAATGGTGAGCAAAAGTTCATATCAGAAGTTTTTTATGTTGTAGACATGAAGAACAACATTCCGAGTTTGGGATAGTTTCTGAAGAAAGACTTTGAAGTGCAGATGAAAGATAAGAATTTGAAGATTTTTTATGAGCTTGGAGCTGCAATTGCTTTAGTTAAAATGACTAGACACAGGATGTTCCCTCTAGATTTGAGTAGATATATGTCAAAATGTTTTAAGGTAGAAATCTCTAACATTATGAATTTATGGCATCTGCGATATGGATATTTGAATTGTGGATCATTGATGCTGATAGAGAAAAACAAAATGGTTCTTAGAATACCAAAGTTAGAGCATACAAGCAAAATGTGTGAAGTGTGTGTAGTGGAAAAGCATCACAGAAAGCTATTCCCAAAGAAAAGTTCAAGAGAATCTTAACCTCTGACCTGGTGTATTCAGGTGTGTGTGGTCCTATTTTGCCTACTTTAATAGGAGAAAGCAAGTATTTTCTCACTTTTACTGATGATTTAAGTGGTAAGACATAGGTATATTTGTTAAAAGAAAGGAAAAAAGTGCTTAGCAAATTTAAGTTCAAAAATTTAGTAGAAAAACAAAGTGAGTATAAGCTAAAATGCCTAAGAACAGATAGGGGAGCATAGTATATTTTTCATGATTTTGAAGATTATTGTAAGTAAAATGGTATTATTCATCAACTCATAATGCCGCAAACTCTACAACAAAATGGAGTATCAAAGAGAAAAAATAGAACTATTATGAACATGGTTAGATGTATGCTAAAAAAACTGTCCAAAAGAGTTTAAGGGAGATGCAGTTATATGTGCTGTGTATTTGTTGAATAGATTTACAATAAAAAACTTTAGAAGATCACGCTAGAAGAAGCATGGAGCTTAAAGAAACCAAGAGTTGATCACTTGAGAATTTTTGGCAGTGTTGTTGATGCCAAAATTCAAGAGGAAAAAAGAACTAAACTTGAAGATAAAAGCTAGAAATGCATACTACTAGGATATAAAGAAAAATCATACGGTTACAAACTGTACAATCCAATGACAAAAAAGGTGATCATGTCAAGAGATGTGAAGTTCGATGAAGAGCAAGAATGGAATTGAAATTCTAAAAATCAGCCATAAAAACTAATTGTAGATGAAGAACATATTCAGAAAGATGAAGGAGAAATCATGTTAGCTCCATCTCCATCATCTAATAGTCTTGTTGGCCATTCAAGCTTAACAACAAGAAAGACAAATAGCATAAAAGAGATTTATAATATAACAAAAAGAATCAATCTTAATGATGTTAATATGCTTTGCTTGTTTTCAGGATATGATCCTATTACATTGAAGAAGCATATCAAGAAGGAAGATTGCAGAAAACAATGAAATAAGAGATCAATTCCATCATAAAAAATATAATACATGGGAATTGACAACACTTTCTGAAAGACACACTGTAATAAATAGGAGTAAAATGGATCTTCAAGAAAAAGAGGAATGCAAAAGGAGAAATTAAAAAATATAAAGCCATATTAGTAATGAAAGGCTAGAAGCAACAATATGAAGTTGATTATGAAGATGTTTTTGCTCTAGTAGCAAGAATGGAAACATTAAGACTGATGATTTCCCTAGCAACTTAGAAAAGATGGAAGATATTTCAGATGGATGTAAAGTCAGCATTCTTGAACGGCAGCCTTGAAGAAGAAATATATGTAGAATAACCAACTGACTTTGTGGTAAAAGGAGAAGAAGAGAAGGTTTACATATTGAAAAAAGCTCTTTATATGCTCAAACAAGCACCAAGAGCATGGAACTCCAAAATTGATGGCTATCTTTCACAGAAAGATTCACAAGATGTCCTTATGAACATGCATTATAAGTGAAGAAATGTTTATAAGGCAGAATTGTTTGTTATATGTTGATGATATACTTTTCACAGGGATAAACCAGCTATGATTCAAGAGTTCAAGCAATCTATGGTGAAGGAATTTAAAATGACAGACTTAGGTATCATAGTCTATTTTCTAGTATTAGAGGTGAAGCAGTGCAGTGATGGAATCTTCATTTCACAAGCCAAGTATGCAATATAAGTTTTGAAGAAATTTGCTATGGAAAGATTGTTGTCTGGTAGACAATTCAGTTGAATATGAAACCAAGTTATGTAAAGAAGGAGAAGGAGATATAGTTAATCCTACATACTATAAAAGTATTGTGGGTTGCTTGCTTTATTTAACATGTACCAGACCAAATATTTTGTTTAGATTTGGTTTGATTAGCAGATATATGGAGAAGCCAAGAAGTTCACATTTGAAGACAATAAAGAGGATCCTTCGTTTTGTTAAAGGAACTGTAAGTTATGGATTGTTTTATTCATCCTCGCAAAATCTTAAAATTATAGGTTATTGTGACAATGATTGGGTAGGAAACTTGGAAGACAAAAAAAACACAACTGGATTTATATTTTTTATGTGAGAAACAACTTTCACGTGAACATTAAAGAAATAATCTATTGTTGCATTATCCACATGTGAAGTATAATACGTTGTTGTTGCATCGTATCTGTGTCATGCAATATGGCTAAGGAAACTGATGGAAGATTGCAGCAAAAACAAAGTAAGGTTACACGAATCTTTGTTGATAACAAGTTTGTTATAGCACTTGCAAAGAATCCAATTCATCATGAACGTTCAAAACATATTGATACTCCATTTCACTTCATTATAGAGCACATAAAAGAAGGTGATGTGGAGTTAGTTCATGTCAAAACTTATGAACAAATTACTGACATTTTTACAAAGCCATTAAAGACTGATATTTTCTGTTATTTGTAAAATAAGCTTGGAATCATAAAGATGGATGGAACAAGTTTAAAAGGGGAGAATGTAAGTTACTAAACTCGTTTACCAAGATTAAGTGTATTGAAGTTAGTATAATGAATAACCATCCACATCAAAAATAGTATGAATTTAGAAATACTATGAATCTAAAGTAAGTATTGAAGAGTCTAATATTAATTAAGTACTTTGAAGATTGTAAAAGATATTTTATAATGTCTTTATATATTGTATGGATTTGATAATAAAGGGTGTGAAAGTACTATTATTTAATGTATTATATTCTATCAAAATGATGTAAGTAGTAACACCTCCTCTATTCTCTTATTGTTTTTCCAACATACATGGGCTTTTCTATCACTTTTTTTTAATAAAAAAAAATCTTCATTTTGTAAAAATTGGTAATGGGGCGGGTAACACTTGGTAATGAGGTGATAGGCCGTGGTTGTTTTATATATTACCCAAAATAAACAAGAAAATCCTTGATTAAAAAGAATTCATATTAGTACAACAATGAGGGTGTGTTTAATAACATAAAATATATTTTTTTCCTTTTAATTTTTTTAAGAATGTGTTCATTTATTGAAAACAAAGATGAATTGTTTTACTGAAAAAAGAAAATACATAAAATTCTTAATATTATTTTAAAAAACTAAAAACCATAATTTACAATAGTTATCTTAATATTTTATATTTGTAATAATCTAATTATAGAATATTAGTTTCATCTCATAAAATTAAAAATTACCACAAAAAAGTTAATACTGTTAAGTAAAAAATATCTTTATATTAGATTTATAATAAAAATTAAATTTATGATACTAACTAAATATAAAAATATAAGTTTAATCTTTTACATTACTAAAAAAAGTGCTTATATATAAATGTAAAATAATTGTAATGTTCATGTATTTTCTTTATTTGAAAAACATTGAAAAACCTTGTATGGAAAAAACTATATATATAAAAAAATTAAAATATGTGTTTTCTAATCTGTGTACAAATTTAAAAGAGTAGAAAACAAGTTTTTTTTGTTTATTGGATGGAGAAATATTGCATTTGATGTAAAGAGGAGGTTTAGAGTATAAAATTAAATTTCGTATCTATAAAGAGGAGGTTAGTTTTCCAAGATATAAGAGATAAATATATAAAGAATAATAATGTGATTGGTTGGAATGATAAAAATATAGATATAAAATAAATCGGTTTTTAAACTATATATTTTGAAATAAATTTTTATATTTTTAAACTATAATATATAATAAGATGTTTTTCATTATACTTCTATTATGTACATCTTTACCGAGATAACAAATAAACGTTACCTAAGTTATCATGTTCAACAATTTTGCCTTCTTATTACTGATGAAAATTAAGTTTCGGATATGCTTCCTAATGTTTAAAAATCTCTTCTACCACAATTTTTGCCTCTTTGAAAATCATGCAACAAACCAAATTATTAAAAGATTTGGAAAGAAATAGGAAAATAAATCATATAAATGTGAAAAAAAATACAAAAATGAATGATTCAATCAATAATTTTCAAACTAAACTATCTTGATTGTCTCATCGAATCAAGAAACTTGTACTATCTTGGTATATATATAGAAACATAGATGGCATCTTACTTGTACATATACTAACAGAAAATTAGGTTTCCAAGCCTTATAATCTAAGAACATTTCATGTATAAGCATTTCAAATTAGTTTTCAAAAATGAATGATCCAATCAATAATTTTCAAATTAAACTATCTTGATTGCCTCATCTTGCATGTACTAAAAAAAATTAGGTTATGACCCTCCACAGCCTTATAATCTAAGAACATTTCTTGTTAATATGCATAAAATTTATACATGAAAGAAAACCAAGTTTTTTAACCATTCACCAAAATGAAATCTTGGTATGGTTGTATAATGGGATTATAAATAATATTTTAATGATGAAACAAAAATATTTAGGAGAGTTTTCTAGGTATTTAAAGTTATAATTGAGGTTTCGTAACTGTTATCTAGTTTTATCTACTTGAAAAGTTATTGATAATATATATATATAATGAGATAGTTCTTTTTATTTTAGCTTTGATTTAAGAACAAAATAATTACAACCACACATTATTCTTAAATTGCATTCAGCAATACATTACTAGCGGGAGTTTTGAAACACACACACGTATATGACTACAGTAAGTTGGATGTCACATATATTGTATGCTTCACTTTTCTAGCAACTTTAACATTAGATTCAAAGACCTAACTTTGAGAAAAGTTAACGAAAAATATATGCTATGAAACATTAAAATTAATTATAATTTTGAGATTTATCTTACGGATCAAGGTTATATCACACAAAAAAATAATCATACTGGCAAAGTAACGAGGGTTTAACACTAAGTTTGTTTGTACAACATTACATAAATGTATATTTATACACACATGTGCTTGCAGTTGTAGTAACATGGCAATTGATAATTGAAGCGTGGCCTATTCTCGCTTTAGCATATAGGGACCGTTTGGTAGTGCGGTCGAAACTGCGTTTTGTCAAATTTCAAAATTTTTTTTTTTTTTGTTAAAATTGAGTTCGGTTTGTACTTTTTGGATCGTTTTGATGTGCTGATGTCAAAAATGATTTTTAAAAAATAAAAAAACATCATTAGCATGTATTTCGGCATGAAAAGCTATTTGAAAAGCAACCGCTACCACACTACCAGACACGCTCATAGTATATAACACGGAAAATAAGCTGTCAACTCCCTTTCCAATCACCGAGACACCGGAAAGCTGACAATCTGGGGCCACAACAAGACTGGTATTTAATCATAGCTGTGTAGAATTAAATTCTTGTATGATTATTGTATACGTCTACGCTCCATTTACACGAAAATTGTCGTTTCTGTACCTCCATTTTTCCAAGTGCCTAGAGGTAGAGTGGTGGGTTGCAAATTATGGCCAGCACATGCAGCTGCTAGTGGAAAATAGAGGGTGACCCTTTAATTCTAGGGTAGATTGTTGACGCTACCAATGGCCTATACAGCTATACTTGATCCAAAAGCCAGACAATGAATAATTGCTCATTCAATTTAATACCTCGCTCACAGCATAACGTTCTCTTGTACTGTATATATACTTGATCCGTAAGATTTGAACTGGCAAGGGAAAAACGCAGAAAGACGTAAACGTCTGTCAGTTCTTCAAATCATGGTGCAGTCAAAGAAGTTCAGAGGTGTCAGGCAACGCCACTGGGGCTCATGGGTGTCTGAGATTCGTCATCCTTTACTGTACTGGTTTTGTTCTTATGTTTCTCGATTCCCTATATTTATTCATCTATCTATTCGTTCATACCTGTTTGAAAATGATTTCTAAAATTCAAAGTACTTTGCTGTTATATGTTCTAGTCTTTTTCCTCCACCAAAGTCTTAGTTTTCTTTTGTCCTTTTGTTTTCTTTAATGGTAGCCTTAAACATTCATGCGTTCTTGATTATTGCGCACAGAAAAAGAAGGGTGTGGCTTGGAACATTTGATACAGCTGAAGAGGCAGCAAGAGCCTACGATGAAGCAGCGATTCTGATGAGTGGCCGTAACGCCAAAACAAACTTCCCTGTGGTTGCAAATCAAACAAGAAATGGTCAGACCTCTCCCTCCTCCTCATCAGCTCTTACTGCAAAACTACGCAAATATTGCAGATCTCCGTATCCTTCCCTAACTTGTCTGAGGCTTGACGCCGAGAATTGCCACATCGGAGTCTGGCAAAAGCGTGCCGGTCCACGTTCGGTTTCAAATTGGATTATGACTGTAGAGCTTGGAAAGAAGGATGGACGGCAAGCCCCGGAACAAAAGATTCTCATCTCAGATACATCAGACATGGCAGGCCAAGAAGGTGGTAGTGATGATCGTCCAGATGACGAGGAAAGGGTTGCACTGCAGATGATAGAGGAGCTACTTAATAGGTAGAAGGGGGTTGCATCTATGGACGACAATAGGCTTCTGATATATTTATATCTTTCTTATTGTTATGATCAATATATGTACTTTATTAATATGAAATGCATATATATTATATTAAATTTAAAAAAAAATTACTTTCAGCATGCGCACACATATATATGAGATATTAATGTATTACTTTTGAATTAATTGGGTATAGATTGACTTTTGAGTATAATCATTGAAGCATTCAAATTCATTATTATGAAAATATCAATATTTAGCTTCTTTTAATTTTAAATTCCTATAGTATATTCTCATTAAATTATAAAGGGAATTTTTTTTTTCTATTTCTTCTGTCACTATAGTATATTTTATGGTCCACACACACATGTAATATAATTGTAACATCTACAAGATATTAAATAAGCTATGAACAAATAATAATGTTTGAATTTTCCAACGCTCTTAAGAAGTAAAAACATATACTAAGGGTTTGAAACAAAAAATCCAACAAAACACTTTTTTTTATATTAAAAACAAACACTCGTACCTAAAATAAATTGCATATGCAAAGGAAAAACACCCAAACATGAACAAATTTGGCTACACTAGGTAAAACAAGCATCATCACACAAAAAAGAAATAAGAAAACAAAGGTAATTGAGAAAAGAAAAGATGAAAGCATATCTATTTTTTTAATTGTTTTTGTATATTGGGCTGCCTCCTAATATGCACCTTCATTTATTGTATATGGCTTGACTTTATGCCCACGTCTAAGGTTCAATCAAATTAACCACCGTTATGATACCATCCTTAAAACAAAGAAAGAGCTTTAAACATGAATGGAAAAAAAAAAGAACTTTTTTCCTAAACATGAAATTTGCACCCTTTGCCAATAATTTACCTAAGAACAACGCTATTTTCAAAAATTCATTGATAAATCTCTGATAGAAACCTGCATGTCCTAAAAAACAATGAACTTCTTGCAACATTTTGAGGGATAAGACAAGGATATAATAATATATATCTTAGCTTTTTCAACTTTCAAACCTCCAATAAAAACTACATTCTAAAACTATCCATTGTTTCAATCATAAAATGACACATTTTATAATTCAAGGTTAGTTTCCATTCATCTTTTCAAAAATAAAAGTTAAATTTCCATGGTATGCTTCAAAAGTATCATAAACAATAAAATCATTAATAAAAACATTTGTGATTCCTCCTACATAGTTTGCATCTTTGAAAAATATTTGGTGTATTGTATAAACCAAAAGGCATTCTCTTAAATGCTAAAGTATCGAGCAAGCTAAACTAAACAAAAGCACATGCTTGATTCAAATAAATAAGGATTAGTATCCCTAACAATGATGCTAAAAGTTTGACGGGTGTTAAAGTTATGTAAATTTAAATCCTTAAATTAATGATTTGTAGTATAAAAAAATAAAGGTATTGTCCCATAAAAAATACAAGTATTATAACTTAATTACTCAATCAAGACAAGCTATTAAGTTTAGATTAAAAATAAACCAAACTAAAGATACAAATTTTAAAATTCAAGCACACATCAATGAAAGTAACTAAAAATTAGGGTTTTGTTTACTATCAAAATTAAATAAAAAAACATGGAAAGCTAAGAAAACAAAATAAATTAATTTTTGAAAAATAAGAGGTAAATCGGCATAATGTAAAAAAAATATAAAAGAATTTTTTTTTGTATAAGTATTCCTCAAAGAACAATTAAATATCAATTATTGAATTTAAATATGTTTTCTATTCTTATTTGTGATAATAAATAAAGCAGCCATAAAAAAAACAACAAGTTTTTCTATCAATTCTTACATTTTATTTAATCTAGCATCTATATATTAATTAATCATAATCATATAATAACCTTCATTAAGCATTTAAGCATATCAATAAAGATGCAATTGAATTATGATAATTAAACACGTATAAGGAGTTAATTTAATCAAGACTTATGTTTCTAAGTAAAAAAATAATCAAACATGGATTTGAAAATTAGATATCTATGCTACTTTAATTTAAATAGTCATGCATATGTAATAAACTAATCAATTAGAATAAATTTAAACAAAAACATATGTTGTGTATCATATAGAATTTAAATCATCAATCATCAAATTTAATCATAAAAAAACACAAGATATTCATGTGTCACAATAAATATAGAATAATTTTAAGAACAAATCCTTATGATAATTTAAAATTCATAATTACTAACCTCTTAAATTGAAAAATAAAAAACAATAAAAAAAAAATTATAACCATGGAATTCCTCTCCTTCTTTCTCCTATATCATATACATGATCCCTTTGTTAGAGGTTAAGATTGGTAAAATATAAAATTAAGGTTGTGATAAAGTTTCATAGTTAATAACTAATTTTTAATCTGACTACTTTAAGGTTTTTTTACACTAATATGATTCTAATGACTTGTGCTTCGACTTGGACCTTGTAGAGAGGTTTCTTGGTCATGTGAGACCCTTTCTAATATAGATCAGCTCATACAACCAAAGACCCATTACACATTCCAAATGAGCTCATCACAAAGTCCAAATATGCATTGAATGGACTAATTGTGCAAGTTTCAGCCGAGCTAGATTTTAGGATCCTTTATAGCATAAAGAGGAGGCCTTAATACATTTAATTCATATGCAAGAGGGACTCAATCCACCCTTATTTGGACCATAAAGTTTCAACGACATGGCTGCTAATATTGTATCAATTCCGGCTAGCCTTGTTTTGTGATGTGAGAATATTATTTATTTCTTTTAAATATTAGGATTTTTATTTTATTTTTTTTTGCTTGTCTAGTATGGAGAAAACATAGTAAAGGAAACAAAAGAATCCAAGTTGACTTAGGAAACACATGTGGCGACAAATAGGAGCATTAAAAGAACATCATTTCCTTTCAAAACAAGGATAAATACAAGGCTGAGATCATAATCATATTCTAACTTGAAAACCAAAGCGGCAACAAACTTCTCCTTTAGTTCATAGGATTATTACGCAACAATGTTTTATTTTCTTCTTATCTTCTCATAGCAAAACAAGACTTAGACTTGTGAGCTTTATTTTTATTTTGTTAGCTACACCTAAGACTTATTTGGGCTTAATTAATACTTTATTTTTAATTAGGATCTAAGGCTTATTTGGATTAGAGCTTGGGATTACTAGTAAAGGTGTTGGGTCAGTTTTTGTAAGTGAGTCAATTTAGCCTACAAAGATAGATTCATTAGGGTTAATTTCTCAAACTATTAAACACAAGTAAAGACTATATTGTTGGCACCTTTGAAGAATAATAACTTCTAAACTTTTCAGTTTAATGTATGAGAGAGATTCTTGTATTCTTTGGTTCTTGAATGAACTGAATTTAATTTATCAAAGATTAACTGGCTTCATGACATCATTCGATTTCATTCCAATAGTAATCATGTCTTGGGGTAAGGTTTTCATTGTGTCAACTTCCTATCAGATCTTTTAGATTTTCAGGATTAGATCTGAATTCTTGATTAGGGGTTGCATTAACCACATGATGAGCAGAAGTTCACAATCACTTTCCATATCCATTAATGAGCTACTATGTCATCATCTTAACATGAAAAGATTTGGAGAGACTCATCCATGCTAGTTTGCATGTTGAAAGATTTTAAGCCCTGATTTCCA